>NC_058088.1:79673962-79848962 GCF_014858855.1 Bufo gargarizans | reverse complement strand
CTGGCGTCTGAGTCGGACTGGAGCTCTCTGCCCTTTACCAATCCAGCCACGGGCCCATCCATCTGGCCCATCAAGACTTCACTCTCATTTCATCAGTCCATAAAACCTTAGAAAAATCAGTCTTGAGATATTTCTTGGCCCAGTCTTGACGTTTCAGCTTGTGTGTCTTGTTCAGTGGTGGTCGTCTTTCACCCTTTCTTACCTTGGCCATGTCTCTGAGTATTGCACACCTTGTGCTTTTGGGCACTCCAGTGATGTTGCAGCTCTGAAATATGGCCAAACTGGTGGCAAGTGGCATCTTGGCAGCTGCACGCTTGACTTTTCTCAGTTCATGGGCAGTTATTTTGCGCCTTGGTTTTTCCACACGCTTATTGCGACCCTGTTGACTATTTTGAATGAAACGCTTGATTGTTCGATGATCACTCTTCAGAAGCTTTGCAATTTTAAGAGTGCTGCATCCCTCTGCAAGATATCTCACTATTTTTGACTTTTCTGAGCCTGTTAAGTCCTTCTTTTGACCCATTTTGCCAAAGGAAAGGAAGTTGCCAAATAATTATGCACACCTGATATAGGGTGTTGATGTCATTAGACCACACCCCTTCTCATTACAGAGATGCACATCACCTAATATGCTTAATTGGTAGTAGGCTTTCGAGCCTATACAGCTTGGAGTAAGACAACATGCATAAAGAGGATGATGTGGTCAAAATACTCATTTGCCTAATAATTCTGCACTCCCTGTGTATATATATATATATATATATATATAATTCTCCCCCTTCCCTCTACAAACCCTCACAAAAAGTCACCCCCATAATATTTTACAGTTCAATAAACCTGGCCAACACTAAACACTATTAACTTTCTTCTTGTAAGGTGGGATGTACTCCCCACCCACCTTACATATAACATAGTTAGAAATCACAAGATTAAGGGGAGAGGTGGCCTTGCGGTTCGCCTGGTGGTCGTTTTGCAGCGAACTTTGCTCGTTCGCGATTCGCCGAACATTCGAACATATGGCGATGTTCCCATGCGCCAAGTTCTTTTATCATTGCGCCAAACTTTGACCCATGACACATCTATCAGGTGGGACAGGACAGCCAGTTGAGACATTTCAGCACATGGACACACCCCCACCCTATAACAGAACCCGATCTGGCAGCCATTTTACATTCTATGTTTTGCCAGTGTAGGGAGAGGTTGTTTTGTGGAGCGGAGCAGAGACAGACTTTTAGGGACACCAAACGCTAGCTAATAGGGCCACAAAAGTTCTTTTAAGGACTGGTATAGGTGTGCTATCGATAGGTGTGATATACTAATAATATACTTTCTAACATAGAAAGTATATTATAGTGCATTTGTATTGTGCAGCAGTTATGTGCGGTTCTGCTACGATACCGCAGATATATAGAGGGACAAGCGCTATTGGAACAACTATTTGCAAAGGTTGTGATATACCTGTTGCCCCCAAAAAAGTGATTGAGGGGTGCAATATACATGCTTCCACAAAATACTGGTTAACTACTTTAACCCCGCTAGCTAAAACCCCCTTAATGACCAGGCCACTTTCTACACTTCTGCACCACACTACTTTCACCGTTTATTGCTCGGTCATGCAACTTACCACCCAAATGAATTTTATCTCCTTTTCTTCTCACTAATAGAGCTTTCATTTGGTGGTATTTTTTTGCTGCTGACATTTTTACTTTTTTTGTTATTAATCGAAATGTAACGATTTTTTTTGCAAAAAATGACATTTTTCACTTTCAGCTGTAAAATTTTGCAAAAAAACCAACATCCATATATAAATTTTTCGCTAAATTTATTGTTCTACATGTCTTTGATAAAAAAATTCAGACGTCCGTATGATTTTTACGGATCCACTGATACATGGATCGGATCCGCAAAACACATGCAGACCTCTGAATGGAGCCTTACAGGGGGGTGATCAATGACAGAGGGGTGATCACCCCCCTGTAAGGCTCCATTCAGACGTCCGTATGATTTTTACGGATCCACTGATACATGGATCGGATCCGCAAAACACATGCGGACCTCTGAATGGAGCCTTACAGGGGGGTGATCAATGACAGAGGGGTGATCACCCATATAGACTCCCTGATCACCTCCGTCATTGATCACCCCCCTGTAAGGCTCCATTCAGACGTCCACATGTGTTTTGCGGATCCGATCCATGTATCAGTGGATCCGTAAAAATCATACGGACGTCTGAATGGAGCCTTACAGGGGGGTGATCAATGACAAGGGGGGTGATCAGGGAGTCTATATGCGTGATCACCCCCTTGTCATTGATCACCCCCCTGTAAGGCTCCATTCAGACGTCCACATGTGTTTTGCGGATCCGATCCATGTATCAGTGGATCCGTAAAAATCATACGGACGTCTGAATGGAGCCTTTACAGGGGGGTGATCAATGACAGGGGGGTGATCAGGGAGTCTATATGCGTGATCACCCCCTTGTCATTGATCACCCCCCTGTAAGGCTCCATTCAGACGTCCGCATGTGTTTTGCGGATCCGATCCATGTATCAGTGGATCCGTAAAAATCATACGGACGTCTGAATGGAGCCTTACAGGGGGGTGATCAATGACGGAGGTGATCAGGGAGCCTATATGGGTGATCACCCCTCTGTCATTGATCACCCCCTGTAAGGCTCCATTCAGAAGTCTGCATGTGTTTTGCGGATCCGATCCATGTATCAGTGGATCCGTAAAAATCATACGGACGTCTGAATGGAGCCTTACAGGGGGCTGATCAATGACAGGGGGGTGATCAGGGAGTCTATATGCGTGATCACCCCCTTGTCATTGATCACCCCCCTGTAAGGCTCCATTCAGACGTCCGCATGTGTTTTGCGGATCCGATCCATGTATCAGTGGATCCGTAAAAATCATACGGACGTCTGAATGGAGCCTTACAGGGGGGTGATCAATGACGGAGGTGATCAGGGAGTCTATATGGGTGATCACCCCCCTGTAAGGCTCCATTCAGAGGTCCGCATGTGTTTTGCGGATCCGATCCATGTATCAGTGGATCCGTAAAAATCATACGGACGTCTGAATGGAGCCTTACAGGGGGGTGATCAATGACGGAGGTGATCAGGGAGTCTATATGGGTGATCACCCCTCTGTCATTGATCACCCCCCTGTAAGGCTCCATTCAGAGGTCTGCATGTGTTTTGCGGATCCGATCCATGTATCAGTGGATCCGTAAAAATCATACGGACGTCTGAATGGAGCCTTACAGGTTGGTGATCAATGACGGAGGTGATCAGGGAGTCTATATGGGTGATCACCCCTCTGTCATTGATCACCCCCCTGTAAGGCTCCATTCAGAGGTCTGCATGTGTTTTGCAGATCCGATCCATGTATCAGTGGATCCGTGAAAATCATACGGACCTCTGAATGGAGCCTTACAGGGGGGTGATCAATGACAGGGGGGTGATCAGGGAGTCTATATGGGGTGATCAGGGGTGATCAGTGGTTCATAAAGGGTTAATAAGTGACGGGGGGAGTGTAGTGTAGTGTTTTGTGGTACTTTACAGAGCTGCCTGTGTCCTCTGGTGGTCGATCCAAACAAAAGGGACCACCAGAGGACAAGGATAGCAGGTATATTAGATGCTGTTATCAAAACAGCGTCTAATATACCTGTTAGGGCTTAAAAAAATCACATCTCCAGCCTGCCAGCGAGCGATCGCCGCTGGCAGGCTGGAGATCCACTCGCTTACCTTCCGTTCCTGTGAGCGCACGCGCCTGTGCGCGCGCGTTCACAGGAAATCTCGGCTATCGCGAGATGACGCACGGATGCGTCCAGGAGGAATAGATCAACCACCTTCCGGACGCATCCTTGCGTTAGGCGGTCTGGAGGTGGTTAAGGGGTTCTATATAACTGCTTCCACAAAATTGTTGATTGAGTGGTGCAATATACCTGCTTCCACCAAATATTGATTGAGGCCTGTGATATACCTGCTTCCACAAAATACTGATTGAGGGGTGAGATATACCTGCTTCCTATAAAATATTGATTAAGGGGTTCTATATAACTGCTTCCACAAAATACAGATTGAGGGGTGAGATATATCTTCTTCCACCAAATATTGATTGAGGCCTGCGATCCACCTGCTTCCAAAAAATAGTGATTAAGGGGTTTGATAAACCTGCTTCCACGAATACTAATTGAGGGGTGCGATATACCTGCTTCTGCAAAATACTGATTAAGGGGTTTGATATACCTGTTTCCGCAAAATACTGATTAAGGGGTTTGATATACCTGCTTCCACAAAATACAGATTGAGCGGTGTGATATACCAGCTTCCACCAAATATTGATTAAGGGATTCTATATACCTGCTTTCACAAAATACTGATTAAGGGGATTGATATACCTGCTTCCACAAAATACTGATTAAGGGGATTGATATGCGTGCTTCCACCAAATATTGATTAAGGCCTCCGATACACCTGCTTCCACAAAATACTGATTAAGGGGTTTGATATAACTGCTTCCACCAAATATTGATTAGGTGGTTCTGTATACCTGCTTCCCAAAAATACAGATTGAGGGGTGCGATATACTTGCTTCCACCAAATATTGATTAAGCGGTTCTATATACCTGCTTCCACAAAATACTGATTAAGAGGATTGATATATAGAGATGGCCTTGCAGTTCGTCTGGATGTTGTTTCGCTGCGAACTTTGCTTGTTCGTGATTCGCCGAGGTATAGGGATGGTAGGGGTCGGGCAGGTGCACTAGGCCGGAGCCTAAGTGGGAAGTTTGAGAAGGTGCGTGCGATAACTTCAAAGGGCACACCAGAGTTGGTTCAGTGGCTCACTTAGCCTTCTGCACCCTCCTCATCCTCTGTATCTGCACCCTCCTCACTCTCTGCTGTGTGCACCCGCAAAGACACCACCACCACCACCACCACCATAGCCCCTCCACTCGAGTCAGAGAAATTATTTTCCCATCCATTCCCAGACCTTACCGATGTGCAGCCATTCTTGGCATCGGATGAGGAAGAGGAGGTAGCGACGACCGCCACCCAGCGGTCTGACGACAGTACACAGATCAGCCCAAGAAGGGTGGTCCACACTGTTGCTGCCTACTCTGAGATCTCTAATGTCAGTGGTAGTGAAGGTGAAGATGATTACGTTTCGATGGACGTCACGTGGGTTCCCACAAGAGAGGAAGAGGAGGGGAGTTCAGAGAAAGAGAGACAGAACTGCAGATAGGGAGGAGAAGGAAGAGAAGCAGGCAGAACTCACAGTGCACAGGAGGCAAAAAGCAGACTGCAAATGTATCTGGAGCGAGCCATCCACCATGCACAGTCACATCGTGTGCTCCCAGGATGCCGCAGTGTGGTATTTTTTAGCGTGTCAGCTGCTGATAATAGTGTTGCCATCTGTAGCCTGTGCTGTCAACGCATAAGTCGTGGTAAGTCCAAGACTGACCTAGGGACGATTGCCTTAAGAAGGCACCTGGCCTTCCATCACCGAGCCCTGTGGGAACAACGCCGTCAGAACACACAAAGCCACACTCCCGGCGCTCCATGTCCTGCCTCCTCTCCTTCTCCTCTCTCCTCCCATTTGTCCTCCACTCCACCTTCCACCGTGCCGTTGTCGCATACATCTGAAACCAGGCAGGCTTCCATTGCCCAAATGTTCGAGCGTAAAAAGTTGATGATGCCGGATAACCCTCTTGCCCTACGGCTGACCGCTAGGTTTTCAGAACTGCTAGCCCGCCAACTACTTCCATATAAACTGGTGGACTCGGAGGCCTTTAGAAAATTTGTGGCCATTGGCACACTGCATTGGAAAATCCCCGGAAGTAAATATTTCTCCAAGAAGGGCATCCCACAGCTATATGGCCACGCTCAGCGGCAAGTGAAAATATCTCTGGCATACAGTGGTCTAGCAAACATGGGCAGGTACCCATGTGTATTTGGTGTTACCACCACGGATTGTATGCAGGCCTGCCTCTTCTTCTCCTCCTCCTACTTCATCCTCCGTATCCTTCTGGGCTGACTCCTCCTTTTCCACTGCTACCGCCTCTTCCGCTGCACCCCCCAAGCTCCCCAGAACCTATTCGACGTGCCAGGTGAGACGTTGCCATGCTGTGCTGCGGCTTTTGTGCCTGGAAGTGAAGAGCCACACCGGTCCTGCACTGCTTTCAGGTCTGCGGTCATAGGCCAATCAGTGGCTAACCCCTCTCAATTTGACAGTTGGTAAAGTGGTGTGCGACAACGGTGCCAATCTGCTGAGCGCGCGGAAACAGGGCAAAATGATAAGCATGGCACACGTCCTGAACTTGGTTGTGTAGCGATTCGTTGTCAAAATACCCCAGGGTCCAGGACGTCTTGCGGCAGGCCAGGAAAATCTCTGACCATTTTAAAAGATCTTACATGGCCATGGCTCGCCTTGCTGATTTTCAGCGGCGACACCACCTGCCCATCAGATGTCTGATTTGTGACAGCCAGACAAGCTGGAACTCCACCTTGTATATGCTTGATAGGCTGCTCCAGCAGCGACATGCCGTTAACGACTACCTGTATAAACTCTGCGGCAGGATAGGTTCTGGTGAGCTTGTTTTTTTTTTCACTGCGCCAGTGGCGGCTCCTGCACGACGCATGCAGACTTCTTTGGCAATTTGATGAGATCATCAAACTGGTCAGTCGCAGCCAGGGAGTCTTTCTGGAGTGTGCATTGCGTTGTGTCATTGATCAAGCTGTCGAGGAGCAGGAGCTGGAAGATGAGAAAGTTTCAATGCTCAATGAAGTGAGGAAGAAGAGGGGGAACAAGAAGAGCAGGCTTTGAGGGGAACTTTAAACTTTTCGGGGATCCCTGGTGTTGTCCGTGGCTGGAGGGGGGAGACCGAGGACGACATTCTCCTGGGCCATGAGCAGGAACCAGGGTGCTCCACCACTTCAAATTTAGTGAAAATGGGGGCCTTCATGCTCCAATATTTGAAGAGGGACCCCCGTATAAAAAGCATAAAGGGCAAGGTCCAGTACTGGGTGACAGCGTACTTAGACCTCCCGTACAAACACAAAATGGCAGACATGTTACCAGCATCACAGAGGGCTGTCAGAATGCAGCATTTCCAGGCCTTGCTGCGAGAGATGCTGCATTCTGCTGTTGCGGGCGCTGGCAGAGGAATTTCCACCCACAGCGAAACAGGTGTGGGTAACAATCCTACCGCACCTGCAAGAAGAGTGCGGTTTGAAGATGTGTTGGTCACTTCGGATATGAGATCGTTCTTGAAGCCAACCCATAGACAGCATCCCTCCGGATCCAGCCTCAGGGAACGCCTACACCGACAGGTGTCCAACTACATCGGGTTAACGACCGATGTGGACGCTCTGAGAAGCGATGAACCCCTGGACTACTGGGTATGCAGGCTTGACCTGTGGCCTTGCCCCTTTTGGCTTGCACCTTGTCGAGTTTCCTGTCTGAAAGGACGTTCAGCGCAGCAGGGGGGATCGTGACCGATAAGCACACTCGCCTAGCTCACGACAGTGTGGGCTACCTCACATTTCTAAAAATAAATAAGTCATGGATCTCAGAGGAATTCAACACTTGTGACGACCACGTGTAATTGAATTTCCTCATACCAGCCCACACATGTCCGCCACCACCCAGAACAAAGAATGGTACTTGTCTTATGTATATTGTAGGAAGGCGCAAGGGGCCATCGTTGATGGAATGTATGCGTCACTGAGATTCCTGGCCTCAGTGAGGTAAGAGCCGTTATTTTAAGTGTCGCTGCAGTTAGTGCTGACTGACAGTATTTGCCATAGTTAATATGGCTGTAAAGCATATCCTTACAGCCTGCAAGTGGACTTTCTGAGGCTGAGCAATCAGCCGGGTGGGAACTGACACCCAGGATATCAGGTGAATGTTATTTTGTTTTTTCTGTGTGTGAACAAGCACCAAGCCTAAAAAGAGTGCCTCTATATTGCGTCCGCTAACCTGCCTACCAGTGCGAATCCCCAGAATTGGTGGCTTGGAGTGGGGAAACACAGTGAGGCTGGTCTGAAGGCTGAAACGTTTTTTTTTTCCCCCGGGCATGGGTGTATGTCACCGGCAAGGCTACGACCCGTATCCCCTGACAAAGCCCTCATAGAGGCTAACTTGCAGCAGTGGGAGGCAAACAAGCAGCAGCAGAAAACCAACCAGCTGCTATTACAGCATATGATGGCATTACAAGCGGCAGGAGCGTCCCAGAATATCCACGATGCCTGGAAAGCTGTTTGTGCTGTTATCCCTAAGATCACCCAATCGGACGAAGTCGAGACGTATCTGGCGGTGTTTGAAAAGGTGGAGAAGTTACCCCGAGACCAATGGGCTGGACCCCAGCACGTGTTTTTCGACCTACCAGCTGACCAAGCGGCCGACTACCTGTCCGTAAAAGGTGAGATTCTGGTAAGATTGGGGGTGAATGTATTGGTCCGGGCCCAGCGAGTGCGTCAGTGGGAATTTAACCCGGCTGAACCCGCCAGACCGCAGCATTATGATCTGCTACACAGGCTGCAAAAATGGCTGCAGCCTGACGTACTGAGTCCCACTTCTATGCTAGACTGCCTGTTGGCAGATGTGTTCTGGAGGGCTTTGCCGTACCCTCTCCAGCACTGGATCGGCCAGGTGTCTCCTGGTAATGCCCTAGAGATGGTCAACCTGGTAGAGCGCTACGAGGCCACCAGAAATCTGCAGGTGGGTTCTTTTGGGAGTTGGCCAGTCAAACCCTGGAAATCTCCACCCCAGGCTCGGCGGTGGGTGCCAGCCAACCCCGCCTGGGACGTCCCCCCTGCAGACCCAGCCCTGGTGGTCTGCTTGCGATGTCTGGAGCCTGGACACATAAGGGCCGACTGTCCCCATCTGGGTGAACCCATGGATACCAACTATGGTTACCGCCACTCATTGTATGCCAGGAAGCTATGTGCCACAGGTACCGTCGAGACTGTAGACAATAGTCACCTGTGCCAGCTTGAAGTGGGGGACACCCAAGCGGTGGCACTGCTGGATTCAGGGAGCCTGGTAAGAGTATACTGACCGAAAAGTCGGCTTTGTCTGCATACATGGAGACTTAAAGGAGTATCCCACCGCCCTAGTCTGTCTGACCATGGTGGTCGACAGTTGGATGCATGAGTTGTCCGTCGCCACAAAGCTACCGTATGAGTTAATATTTGGGAGAGACTTCCCCGGTTTCTGGCCGGATACGAAAGTTATTACCCGGGAGACAGATGTAACCCTAGCAGAGTGGCCTGGCTCAGTGGGGAGGCCAGAACCCTGGGAAGCTGAGTCAGAAGGGCCAGCAGTAGGGGTGACCGCCACTTCGGTGGAAGAGGGGGAAACAACCGCGCTAAGTGTTATGGTGGGAGACGTGGAGGACTTGCCGCCGGGTCCTGAGCTGGCAGACCTCAATGTCTCTGGGGATAATTTTGATACAGCACCAGGACCCGACTCTATCCCGAGCCAGGGAGAATGTGGTAGTAGTGGAGGGTGAGCCACAACAACCGGGGGCCGAGTCTATGTTCCCCCGTTTTGTGGTTCAATAGGAGATGCTGTATCGGGTAAATAAACTATAGGGAGAACATATTGAACAGCTGGTTGTACCCAAGGCATATTGCAAGCTCGTGTTGGAGTAAGCCCACCAACATGTTCTTGGGGGACACCTGGGCCAGTAGAAAACGCAGGACCGGATTTTACAGCGGTTCTCCTGGCCCAGTGTGTTCAGAGATGTGGAAGAGTATTGCAAGTCTTGCCTAACCTGTCAGATAACCAGCCCCCAGCCACATTTCCGTAGTCCTCTGGTCCCTCTTCTGTATATTGAGGTTCCATTCCAGCGGATCGCTATGGATCTTGTAGGCCCAGTAACGAAGTCTGCTAGAGGGCACCAACACATCTTGGTCATCCTCGACTATGCCACTCGGTACCCGGCGGCGGTGCCACTGCGTCATACATCAGCCAAACTCATAGCTAAGGAGTTAATGGAGATGTTTTCTCAAGTGGGTCTGCCTAAGGAGGTTCTGACTGACCAAGGGACCCCGTTTATATCAAAGGTCATGAGGGAACTTTAAGTTGCTCCACATAAAACAGTTACGGACGTCCGTGCATCATCAGCAAATGGATGGCCTGGTAGAAAGTTTTAATCAAACATTAAAAAATATGTTAAAAAGACTGATGTCTAAGGATGGGAGGGACTGGGACCTTCTGCCCTATCTCATGTTTGCAGTGCAAGAAGTGCCCCAGGCCTCTATTGCGTTCTCGCCCTTCGAACTGCTATACGGCAGACACTCTTGCGGTTTGTTGGATGTCGCCAAAGAGGCATGGGAGCAACAACCCACACTGCACAAAAGTGTTGTTGAGTATGTCACCCAGATGCAAGGAAGGATGGAAACAGTGTTACCTCTGGTTAGGGAGCATATGGAGGCAGCGCAGCGAGCCCAGAGTAGGGTCTATAATTGGCGGGCTTGGTTCCGGAACTTTAACCGGAGTGATCAGGTATTGGTGCTGGTACGAACTGTAGACAGTAAGTTCCTAGCTAGGTGGCAGGGGCACTATGAGGTACTTGAAAAAATTGGAGAGGTAGATTACAAGTAGAGTTGAGCGAACACCTGGATGTTCGGGTTCGAGAAGTTCGGCCGAACATCCCGGAAATGTTCGGGTTCGGGATCCGAACCCGATCCGAACTTCGTCCCGAACCCGAACCCCATTGAAGTCAATGGGGACCCGAACTTTTCGGCACTAAAAAGGCTGTAAAACAGCCCAGGAAAGAGCTAGAGGGCTGCAAAAGGCAGCAACATGTAGGTAAATCCCCTGCAAACAAATGTGGATAGGGAAATGAATTAAAATAAAAATTAAATAAATAAAAATTAACCAAAATCAATTGGAGAGAGGTTCCATAGCAGAGAATCTGGCTTCCCGTCACCCACCACTGGAACAGTCCATTCTCAGATATTTAGGCCCCGGCACCCAGGCAGAGGAGAGAGGTCCCGTAACAGAGAATCTGTCTTCATGTCAGCAGAGAATTAGTCTGCATGTCATAGCAGAGAATGAGGCTTCACGTCAGCCACCACTGCAACAGTCCATTGGCATATATTTAGGCCCAGCACCCAGGCAGAGGAGGGAGGTCCCGTAACAGAGAATCTGTCTTCATGTCAGCAGAGAATTAGTCTGCATGTCATAGCAGAGAATGAGGCTTCACGTCAGCCACCACTGCAACAGTCCATTGGCATATATTTAGGCCCAGCACACACACAGGCAGAGGAGAGAGGTCCCGTAACAGACAATCTGGCTTCATGTCAGCAGAGAATTAGTCTGCATGTCATAGCAGAGAATGAGGCTTCACGTCAGCCACCACTGCAACAGTCCATTGGCATATATTTAGGCCCAGCACACACACAGGCAGAGGAGAGAGGTCCCGTAACAGAGAATCTGTCTTCATGTCAGCAGAGAATTAGTCTGCATGTCATAGCAGAGAATGAGGCTTCACGTCAGCCACCACTGCAACAGTCCATTGGCATATATTTAGGCCCAGCACACACACAGGCAGAGGAGAGAGGTCCCGTAACAGAGAATCTGTCTTCATGTCAGCAGAGAATCAGTCTTCATATCATAGCAGAGAATCAGGCTTCACGTCACCCACCACTGTAAGAGTCAATTTTCATAAATTTAGGCCCAGAACCCAGGCAGAGGAGAAAGGTCCCGTAACAGACAATCTGGCTTCATGTCAGCAGAGAATCAGTCTTCATATCATAGCAGAGAATCAGGCTTCACGTCACCCACCACTGTAAGAGTCAATTTTCATAAATTTAGGCCCAGAACCCAGGCAGAGGAGAAAGGTCCCGTAACAGACAATCTGGCTTCATGTCAGCAGAGAATCAGTCTTCATATCATAGCAGAGAATCAGGCTTCACGTCACCCACCACTGTAAGAGTCAATTTTCATAAATTTAGGCCCAGAACCCAGGCAGAGGAGAAAGGTCCCGTAACAGACAATCTGGCTTCATGTCAGCAGAGAATCAGTCTTCATATCATAGCAGAGAATCAGGCTTCACGTCACCCACCACTGTAAGAGTCAATTTTCATAAATTTAGGCCCAGAACCCAGGCAGAGGAGAAAGGTCCCGTAACAGACAATCTGGCTTCATGTCAGCAGAGAATCAGTCTTCATATCATAGCAGAGAATCAGGCTTCACGTCACCCACCACTGTAAGAGTCAATTTTCATAAATTTAGGCCCAGAACCCAGGCAGAGGAGAAAGGTCCCGTAACAGACAATCTGGCTTCATGTCAGCAGAGAATCAGTCTTCATATCATAGCAGAGAATCAGGCTTCACGTCACCCACCACTGTAAGAGTCAATTTTCATAAATTTAGGCCCAGAACCCAGGCAGAGGAGAAAGGTCCCGTAACAGACAATCTGGCTTCATGTCAGCAGAGAATCAGTCTTCATATCATAGCAGAGAATCAGGCTTCACGTCACCCACCACTGTAAGAGTCAATTTTCATAAATTTAGGCCCAGAACCCAGGCAGAGGAGAAAGGTCCCGTAACAGACAATCTGGCTTCATGTCAGCAGAGAATTAGTCTGCATGTCATAGCAGAGAATGAGGCTTCACGTCACCCACCACTGCAACAGTCCATTGGCATATATTCAGGCCCAGCACCCAGGCAGAGGAGAGAGGTCCCGTAACAGAGGATCTGGCTTCATGTCAGCAGAGAATCAGTCTGCATGTCATAGCAGAGAATCAGGCTTCACGTCAGCCACCACTGCAACAGTCCATTGTCATAAATTTAGGCCCAGCACCCAGGCAGAGGAGAGAGGTCCCGTAACAGAGGATCTGGCTTCATGTCAGCAGAGAATCAGTCTGCATGTCATAGCAGAGAATCAGGCTTCACGTCAGCCACCACTGCAACAGTCCATTGTCATAAATTTAGGCCCAGCACCCAGGCAGAGGAGAGAGGTCCCGTAACAGACAATCTGGCTTCATGTCAGCAGAGAATTAGTCTGCATGTCATAGCAGAGAATCAGGCTTCATGTCAGCCACCACTGCAACAGTCCATTGGCATATATTTAGGCCTAGCACACAGGCAGAGGAGAGGTTCATTCAACTTTGGGTAGCATCGCAATATAATGGTAAAATGAAAATAAAAATAGGATTGAATGAGGAAGTGCCCTGGAGTCCAATAATATATGGTTATGGGGAGGTAGTTAATGTCTAATCTGGACAAGGGACGGACAGGTCCTGTGGGATCCATGCCTGGTTCATTTTTATGAACGTCAGCTTGTCCACATTGGCTGTAGACAGGCGGCTGCGTTTGTCTGTAATGACGCCCCCTGCCGTGCTGAATACACGTTCAGACAAAACGCTGGCTGCCGGGCAGGCCAGCACCTCCAAGGCATAAAAGGCTAGCTCTGGCCACGTGGACAATTTAGAGACCCAGAAGTTGAATGGGGCCGAACCATCAGTCAGTACGTGGAGGGGTGTGCACACGTACTGTTCCACCATGTTAGTGAAATGTTGCCTCCTGCTAACACGTTGCGTATCAGGTGGTGGTGCAGTTAGCTGTGGCGTGTTGACAAAAGTTTTCCACATCTCTGCCATGCTAACCCTGCCCTCAGAGGAGCTGGCCGTGACACAGCTGCCTTGGCGACCTCTTGCTCCTCCTCTGCCTTGGCCTTGGGCTTCCACTTGTTCCCCTGTGACATTTGGGAATGCTCTCAGTAGCGCGTCTACCAACGTGCGCTTGTACTCGCGCATCTTCCTATCACGCTCCAGTGCAGGAAGTAAGGTGGGCACATTGTCTTTGTAGCGTGGATCCAGCAGGGTGGCAACCCAGTAGTCCGCACAGGTTAAAATGTGGGCAACTCTGCTGTCGTTGCGCAGGCACTGCAGCATGTAGTCGCTCATGTGTGCCAGGCTGCCCAGGGGTAAGGACAAGCTGTCCTCTGTGGGAGGCGTATCGTCATCGTCCTGCCTTTCCCCCCAGCCACGCACCAGTGATGGACCCGAGCTGCGTTGGGTGCCACCCCGCTGTGACCATGCTTCATCCTCATCCTCCTCCACCTCCTCCTCATCCTCGTCCTCCTCGTCCTCCAGTAGTGGGCCCTGGCTGGCCACATTTGTACCTGGCCTCTGCTGTTGCAAAAAACCTCCCTCTGAGTCACTTCGAAGAGACTGGCCTGAAAGTGCTAAAAATGACCCCTCTTCCTCATCCTCCTCCTCCTCCTCCTGGGCCACCTCCTGTTCCATCATCGCCCTAAGTGTTTTCTCAAGGAGACATAGAAGTGGTATTGTAACGCTGATAACGGTGTCATCGCCACTGGCCATGTTGGTGGAGTACTCGAAACAGCGCAACAGGGCACACAGGTCTCGCATGGAGGCCCAGTCATTGGTGGTGAAGTGGTGCTGTTCTGTAGTGCGACTGACCCGTGCGTGCTGCAGCTGAAACTCCACTATGGCCTGCTGCTGCTCGCACAGTCTGTCCAGCATGTGCAAGGTGGAGTTCCACCTGGTGGGCACGTCGCATATGAGGCGGTGAGCGGGAAGGCCGAAGTTACGCTGTAGCGCAGACAGGCGAGCAGCGGCAGGATGTGAACGCCGGAAGCGCGAACAGACGGCCCGCACTTTATGCAGCAGCTCTGACATGTCGGGGTAGTTGTGAATGAACTTCTGCACCACCAAATTCAGCACATGCGCCAAGCAAGGGATGTGCGTCAAATTGGCTAGTCCCAGAGCTGCAACGAGATTTCGCCCATTATCACACACCACCAGGCCGGGCTTGAGGCTCACCGGCAGCAACCACTCGTCGGTCTGTTGTTCTATACCCCGCCACAACTCCTGTGCGGTGTGGGGCCTGTCCCCCAAACATATGAGTTTCAGAATGGCCTGCTGACGTTTACCCCGGGCTGTGCTGAAGTTGGTGGTGAAGGTGTGTGGCTGACTGGATGAGCAGGTGGAAGAAGAGGAGGAGGAAGCCGAGAAGGAGGAGGTGGCAACAGGAGGCAAAGAATGTTGCCCTGCGATCCTTGGCGGCGGAAGGACGTGCGCCAAACAGCTCTCCGCCTGGGGCCCAGCTGCCACTACATTTACCCAGTGTGCAGTTAGGGAGATATAGCGTCCCTGGCCGTGCTTACTGGTCCACGTATCTGTGGTTAGGTGGACCTTGCCACAGATGGCGTTGCGCAGTGCACACTTGATTTTATCGGATACTTGGTTGTGCAGGGAAGGCACGGCTCTCTTGGAGAAGTAGTGCCGGCTGGGAACAACATACTGTGGGACAGCAAGCGACATGAGCTGTTTGAAGCTGTCTGTGTCCACCAGCCTAAATGACAGCATTTCATAGGCCAGTAGTTTAGAAATGCTGGCATTCAGGGCCAGGGATCGAGGGTGGCTAGGTGGGAATTTACGCTTTCTATCAAATGTTTGTGAGATGGAGAGCTGAACGCTGGCGTGTGACATGGTTGAGACGCTTGGTGACGGAGGTGGTGGTGGTGGTGTTGGTGGTACATCCCCTGTTTGCTGGGCGGCAGGTGCCAACGTTCCTCCAGAGGCGGAGGAAGAGGCCGAGGCGGCAGCAGCAGAATAGGCCGAGGCGGCAGCAGCAGAAGAGGTAGCAGGGGGAGCCTGAGTGACTTCCTTGGTTTTAAGGTGTTTACTCCACTGCAGTTCATGCTTTGCATGCAGGTGCCTGGTCATGCAGGTTGTGCTCAGGTTCAGAACGTTAATGCCTCGCTTCAGGCTCTGATGGCACAGCGTGCAAACCACTCGGGTCTTGTCGTCAGCACATTGTTTGAAGAAGTGCCATGCCAGGGAACTCCTTGAAGCTGCCTTTGGGGTGCTCGGTCCCAGATGGCGGCGGTCAGTAGCAGGCGGAGTCTCTTGGCGGCGGGTGTTCTGCTTTTGCCCACTGCTCCCTCTTTTGCTACGCTGTTGGCTCGGTCTCACCACTGCCTCTTCCTCCGAACTGTGAAAGTCAGTGGCACGACCTTCATTCCATGTGGGGTCTAGGACCTCATCGTCCCCTGCATCGTCTTCCACCCAGTCTTGATCCCTGACCTCCTGTTCAGTCTGCACACTGCAGAAAGACGCAGCAGTTGGCACCTGTGTTTCGTCATCATCAGAGACATGCTGAGGTGGTATTCCCATGTCCTCATCATCAGGAAACATAAGTGGTTGTGCGTCAGTGCATTCTATGTCTTTCACCGCTGGGGAAGGGCTAGGTGGATGCCCTTGGGAAACCCTGCCAGCGGAGTCTTCAAACAGCATAAGAGACTGCTGCATAACTTGAGGCTGAGACAGTTTCCCTGGTATGCATGGGGGTGATGTGACAGACTGATGGGGTTGGTTTTCAGGCGCCATCTGTGCGCTTTCTGCAGAAGACTGGGTGGGAGATAATGTGAACGTGCTGGATCCACTGTCGGCCACCCAATTGACTAATGCCTGTACCTGCTCAGGCCTTACCATCCTTAGAACGGCATTGGGCCCCACCATATATCGCTGTAAATTCTGGCGGCTACTGGGACCTGAGGTAGTTGGTACACTAGGACGTGTGGATGTGGCAGAACGGCCACGTCCTCTCCCAGCACCAGAGGGTCCACTAACACCACCACGACCATGTCCACGTCCGCGTCCCTTACTAGATGTTTTTCTCATTGTTATGGTTCACCACAACAACAAATATATTATTTGGCCCAATGTATTGTATTCAAATTCAGCGGGATATAAATTTGAGGCCTAGTATTTAGGCGCTGGGTGACCGGTATGGATTTAGTGACAGAATTAGACTTGGAAATGCACAGAAGCGTGTGTGTGAAGTTATTCTGAATGACCCTATGTGCACCTTCAATATTATATACCCTTTTAGGGATAGATTTCAAATAGCTCTGATATAGCAGAAACCACTAAATTATGAAATTGCTAAATTGGGAATTGTACTTCAACCCAGAACAAAAAATGTGCTTTGACGGACACTAAATATCTTGCCCAGCAACAACAGTACAGCGGTGGGTAACGAGAGATTTAGAGGGATTTAAATTTGAGGCCTAGTATTTAGGCGCTGGGTGACAGGTATGGGTTTAGTGACAGAATTAGACTTGGAAATACACAGTAGCGGGTGTGTGTGAAGTTATTCTGAATGACCCAATGTGCACCTTCAATATTATATACCCTTTTAGGGATAGATTTCAAATAGCTCTGATATAGCAGAAACCACTAAATTATGAAATTGCTAAATTGGGAATTGTACTTCAACCCAGAACAAAAAATGTGCTTTGACGGACACTAAATATCTTGCCCAGCAACAACAGTACAGCGGTGGGTAACGAGAGATTTAGAGGGATTTAAATTTGAGGCCTAGTATTTAGGCGCTGGGTCACCGGTATGGATTTAGTGACAGAATTAGACTTGGAAATGCACAGAAGCGTGTGTGTGAAGTTATTCTGAATGACCCTATGTGCACCTTCAATATTATATACCCTTTTAGGGATAGATTTCAAATAGCTCTGATATAGCAGAAACCACTAAATTATGAAATTGCTAAATTGGGAATTGTACTTCAACCCAGAACAAAAAATGTGCTTTGACGGACACTAAATATCTTGCCCAGCAACAACAGTACAGCGGTGGGTAACGAGAGATTTAGAGGGATTTAAATTTGAGGCCTAGTATTTAGGCGCTGGGTGACAGGTATGGGTTTAGTGACAGAATTAGACTTGGAAATACACAGTAGCGGGTGTGTGTGAAGTTATTCTGAATGACCCAATGTGCACCTTCAATATTATATACCCTTTTTGGGATAGATTTCAAATAGCTCTGATATAGCAGGAACCACTAAATTATGAAATTGCTAAATTGGGAATTGTATTTCAACCCAGAACAAGAAATGTGCTTGAACGGACACTAAATAACTCGCCCAGCTACAGCACTAGGGACAGATTTAGCTGGATATAAATTTGAGGCCTAGTATTTAGGCGCTGGGTGACCGGTATGGATTTAGTGACAGAATTAGACTGGGATATGGCCAAAAAATAAACAGACTATTGCTGGTTAAATGCACTTGGTGTGACAGCTTCACCCTGATGTAGGCTTTAGCCAAAAAACAACCACACCATTGAGGGTTAAATGCACTTGGTGACAGGCGCAGCTTGCCCCTGATTTTGTATATGGCCAAAAAATGAACAGACTATTGCTGGTTAAATGCACTTGGTGTGACAGCTTCACCCTGATGTAGGCTTTAGCCAAAAAACAACCACACCATTGAGGGTTAAATGCACTTGGTGACAGGCGCAGCTTGCCCCTGATTTTGTATATGGCCAAAAAATGAACAGACTATTGCTGGTTAAATGCACTTGGTGTCACAGCTTCACCCTGATGTAGGCTTTAGCCAAAAAACAACCACACCATTGAGGGTTAAATGCACTTGGTGACAGGCGCAGCTTGCCCCTGATTTTGTATATGGCCAAAAAATGAACAGACTATTGCTGGATAAATGCACTTGGTGTGACAGCTTCACCCTGATGTAGGCTTTAGCCAAAAAACAACCACACCATTGAGGGTTAAATGCACTTGGTCGCAGCTTGTGCTGGCGCACCACAAGACACAAAATGGCCGCCGATCACCCCAGAAAAATGAGACTGACAAACGGTCTGTGCAGCCTAAAAACAGTGAGCAATTGAGGATCAGCAGCTCAATGATCCACAGCTGCAGATCGATCAGTTAATCAAGTCCTTTGGAGGAGTTAATCTGCCTAATCTCGCCCTACTGTCGCAGCCGCAACCTCTCCCTACGCTAATCAGAGCAGAGTGACGGGCGGCGCTATGTGACTCCAGCTTAAATAGAGGCTGGGTCACATGGTGCTCTGGCCAATCACAGCCATGCCAATAGTAGGCATGGCTGTGATGGCCTCTTGGGGCAAGTAGTATGACGCTTGTTGATTGGCTGCTTTGCAGCCTTTCAAAAAGCGCCAAGAAAGCGTCACAAAAGCGCGAAGAAAGCGACGAACACCGAACCCGAACCCGGACTTTTACGAAAATGTCCGGGTTCGGGTCCGTGTCACGGACACCCCAAAATTCGGTACGAACCCGAACTATACAGTTCGAGTTCGCTCATCCCTAATTACAAGGTACATCAGCCGGGGAGGCGAAAGCTGGAGCAGGTGTATCATGTGAATCTGCTCAAACCCTGGAAAGATCAGGAAACCTGTACGGAAGACAGCCCACGTCCAGGGTTTCTAGGGGAAGTGGATTTAGTCCCTCTGTCTGAAGCAAGGGAAGCGGCTGCCACAGTGAAAATTGCTGACAGGCTCTCATCTAAACAGGCTCAGGAGGCCAGGAAGTTCGTTAATCGGAACACGGATGTGTTCTCGGACCTTCCTGGACGCACTTCCATAATCCAAAATGACATTATCACTGAGCCTCAGGCAAAAGTCTGGTTAATACCGTACCCGAGGCTCGGCGACAAGCCATCGCGGAGGAAGTGCAGCTGATGCTGCAGCTAGGTGTCATCGAGGAGTCAAAAATAGTGTTAAGCGCGAATATTCGAATAGCGAATATTTATCGCGAATATCGCAACTTCGCAAATTCGCTAATATTTCGAATATAGTGCTTCATATTCGCTATATCGAATATTCGTCATTTTCTTTACATCTGAAAACATGATTCATCCCTGCTTCTTTCTTGTGGGTCAATGAGTCATTGGACCGCAAGCAACTTAAGCAGGAAGGAATCATACGTTTTCATATAGAAAAAAAATGCTGAATATTCTAAAATACGAATACATAACATATAGCAAATATATTCGTTATTTAGAATATTTGTTATTTTTTTTTTCAATGTGTACTGTTATTCCACTTCAGCATACTCCTCCCCACAAGCATCCCTGTCACCATGGGAACTCCTGTGAGTTAGAAAATACCATTGTATATTCTAATCCACAGGCGTTCCCATGGTGACGGGGATGCTTGTCGGGGAGGAGTATGCCAAAGTGGAATAACAGTACACATTGAAAAAAGAAATACGAATATTCGAAATAACGAATATATTCGCTATATTGCCATAACTTCGTTTTTTAGAATATTAGTTATATTCTAAAACAAGAATATATAGCGAATATTTGTAAAATACACATAAAGACTGCAATTTAGGTAATATAATGCTATAAACGTTTTTTCATAGTCGTTATTTTTTTTCTCTTATGCACTTTGAGGAAAAATTACAACTTTAAAAAAAAAGGTTATAGCATTATATTAGCTAAATTGCAGTCTATATGTGTATGTTACGAATATTCGCTATATTGCAATATATTAGTTTTTTAGAATATTCGTCATATTGTAAAACAAGAATATATAGCGAATATTCGCTAAATACAAATATAGAGCAATTTAGCTAATATACTGCTATAATCTTTTTTTTTGTATAGTCTTTTTTTTTTTCTCTTCTGCACTTCAGATTTGGAAAAAATTTACACTATTGAAAAAAAATATTATAGCACTATATTAGCCTAGCTAAATTGCTCTGTTTTGTATTTTCTCGAATATTCGCTATTTTGCTATATAGTCTTGTTTTAGAATATGACGAATATTCTTAAAATTAATATATAGCACTTTATTTACTGCTATATATTCTTTTTTGATCAACTTTGCATTACGCAATTTTTACAATTTAGATTAATCGCAATCGCGAAAATAATCTCAAATACGAATATTCGCGAATATGAAACAAATATTCTAGCGAATATTCGCGAAATATCGTGAATTCAAATATGGGACCTGTCGCTCATCACTAGTCAAAAAGTAAATGGGCCAGTTCCATAGTCTTAATACCCAAGCCAGACAGGACTTTGCGCTTCTGTAACGACTTCCGCAAACTTAATGAGGTGTCCAAATTTGACGCATATCCCATGCCCTGAGTAGATGAGCTTATTGAAAAGTTAGGCCAAGCTCTGTATTTTTCTGTCTTGGACCTCACCAAAGGGTACTGGCAGGTAACCTTGACGGAGGCTGCCAAGGTAGAAATAGCTTTCATCACACCAGAGGGGTTGTAGCAGTACAAGGTATTACCCTTTGATCTAAATGGCGCTCCCTCCACGTTTCAAAGGCTAATGGACATTGTACTCCGTCCACATCATCGGTACGCTTCGGCGTACTTGGACGATATCGTTATCCACAGCACCGACTGGAAAAGTCACCTACCTAAAGTACAGGCTGTAGTTAACTCCCTTAGGAAGGCTGGCTTAACAGCTAACCCCAAAAAATGTGCGATAGGGTTAGAGGAGACCAAATACCTAGGGTATGTCATTGGGCGCAGAGTCATCAAACCCGAAATAAACAAAATAGAGGCAATAAGGAATTGGCCTGACCTGTCACCTCTCGGCAAGTAAAGTCATTACTGGGAATGGTGGGCTATTATATGAGGTTCGCTCCCCATTTTGCCACTTTAGCAGCTCCATTGACAGAGCTCTTGAAGGGACTGAAGTCCGTGTTGATCCGCTAGAATGACCAGGCAGAAGAGGCTTTCTCCGCTTTGAAGTGAGACCTGTGTGGGTCCCCAGTTTTGGTGACGCCCGACTTCAAAAGGGAGTTTATAATACAGACCGATGCCTCAGAAATAGGCCTTGGTGTTGTACTGTCTCAGAAAGTCAACAGGGAGGAGCATCCCGTTGTCTTCCTCAGCCGTAAGCTCACTCCAGCCGAGACTAGGTACAGTATAGTGGAGAGAGAGGGCCTGGCCATCAAGTGGGAACTTGAGTCTCTCCGCTATTATCTGTTTAGGAGAAAGTTCTGTCTGGTGACTGACAACTCCCCTCTCAAGTGGATGAGCCAAGCCAAAGAGAGGAATGCTCGGGTCACCAGATGGTTCTTGTCTTTACAAAACTTTAAGTTTTCCGTGGAACATAGGGCAGGCCGGTTACAGGGAAACGCGGATGCCCTGTCCCACGTACACTGTCTGGCAAGTGTTCACCCCTCAGGGTTTAACAAAGGGGGGAGGTATGTAGGAAGGTGCAAGGGGCCGTCATTGACGGAAGGTATGTGTCACC
The DNA here is from genome assembly GCF_014858855.1 of Bufo gargarizans. Lineage (NCBI taxonomy): Eukaryota > Metazoa > Chordata > Amphibia > Anura > Bufonidae > Bufo > Bufo gargarizans. The sequence goes on along the minus strand of NC_058088.1, from coordinate 79,826,912 downwards.
GAGATTCCTGGCCTCGGTGAGGTAAGAGCTGGTATTTTAACTGTCAGCGACAGTTAGTGCTGGCTTTTATTCGGAGCAGCCAAAGTGCATGGTAGGTGGCTTCTCCACACGCTCCAGGCTGGGTTTTGGCTGGAATAAAAACCCAGCCAGCAGTTTCATCTGGGGGATTATCTTCCACTTCACAGTGAAGCTGTGGAAACGCTGTGGTTTTGGTAGCTCTCTGCACTGAGGTCTAAAGGCCCTGTGTCAGGCGAGCAGGCCGCCTTACAGCCTGCAAGTGGACGTTCTGAGGCTGAGCATTCAGCCGGATGTGAACTGACACCCAGGATACCAGGTGAATGTTATTTAGTTTTTTCTCTGTGTGAACAAGCACCAAGCCTGAAAAGGGACTGTTCTGTTATGTTATGCGTGTGAATAAACACTGAAGATTGATTGAAAACCCGGTCTATTGCCTCTATATTGCATCCACTAACCTGCCTACCAGAGTAAATCCCCACAATATACAGCGGCATAAAAGGCCTTTTATGTCAGTGAATGCCTAATTTTTGGGGCCTCTACTCCAGTGGCCTACAGTAAAATTTGTATCCAGTGACCGCCTAATGTACCTCTAGACACATAATCACTATTCCTTTTTAGTCAGGTGAATGCCTAATTTTTTGGCCTAGACTGGCCTACAGTAACATTTTTAGCTGGTGACCGCCTATTGTACCTTCAGCGACATAATCACTTGTTCTTTTCTGTCAGGTGAATGCATAATTTTTGATGCCTTTACTCCACTGGCCTACAGTAAAAATGTTATTCAGTGACCGCCATCCACATAATTACTTGTTCTTTTCTGTCAGATGAATGCCTAATTTTTGGGGCCTGTACTGGCCTACAGTAACATTGTTATCCACTGACCGTCTAATATACCTCCAGCCACATAATCACTTGTTCTTTTCTGTCAGGTGAATGCCTAATTTCTGGGGCCTGTACTCCCGTGGCCTAAAATAAAAAAAATGCTAGGCTCCAGCAGGGCACATTTTTGAGAGTTTCCCTTTAAGACGCATAAAAATGTGGCCCCTGATTAAAATACATATTTTTTGTGGGAATTTTTGCCATTGATCCCCCTCTGGTATGTCACTGTCCATGTTGTGGGACTATTTGTACACTTCTAGTAAGTATTTGGTAGCTGCAAATATGACCTGAAGGTTTTTCAGGGTCGCCTGCCATAAAAGTGAATAAGGCCCGCCACGAATGCGCGGTTCACGAAACATTTAACCGCGAACGCGCGTTCGTGAAACATCCCGGCTGATGTTCGTCCATCACTAATTAAGGGTAGTTAAGAGTCCATTATAAATGCACCCACAGCAGTGTTATGGATCGTCCACATAAAGAAAAAAGCTGTTAGCCACAGCTGCGGAGAGAATTCAGTGCCTCTGTATGAATTATCTTAGACATTCTTGCATTTTGTGCTGCCACCAGAGAGGCCTAGGCAGCAGATGAGGCGATCTGGCAGACGTGTACAGTATAATGTCTCTCTAGTGAAGGATTTTCTGAATAGGAGCTACAGTAAGCAGACACATTACGTGCCGTGTCCAGCGGCTATAATTCCTATGGCTTACTAGTGGGCGATGTGTGATAACATTTATATGAGGGACTATTACATAAAGCCTCAGAGCACAGTTTAGCATGTGCATGACTCAGCCATAAGTATAAGTAAAGCAATATTAGGAGTCACCTGGGAATCCTGCTTCCTGTCCCCACCATTCAGAGCATACACACAATGAGTAATGAATGGTTCTTCAGTACTTTTACAAAGAGTGCATGAATCTGGCAGAGTGTCAGCTAGAGGATAATGCACCATTTTAGGATTGTAGGTCTCAATCCAATTATACCTCCTGCTACTGGTACAACTTTTATTTATGCTGATGTTTTGCACGCACGGCTTCCTAGGATATTGAAACACTTAGCAAACATTTCTTGGTGCGGTCATCAATTCACTTAAGGTGACATGTTATTTCAAAGCTGTCGCCTTGCAATATACGATAGATAAACAGTTTGAAGCCAATATAGGGCCTCATGTAATCGGCATTTTGAGGGTTGATCCCATGAATAATTTTAAAATTGGATATTCAGACATCATGTAGTACACGACAATCTCTTTCTAAAAAACTTGGAACCAACCCTGTACCTCACATGGATCCAGAGATCTCCCAACTCATTTTTCCAACTGCTTTGCTAGATTTATTTCATGCTAGGCACTCGGGGGGCATGTCCTTTCTGTTTCAGCTCTCTATCACACCTCATGAAGTGTGTTCTTTCTTAGGGGGCTTGTTCTTTCTGCTGCAAATCTCTCCTTGTAACCAGTGTTGGACTGCGGTGCCTAGGGCCAACCAGTAAAATTTATTTTGGGGGCCCACTGTAAAACAACATACATATATTCCCTGCCCACACTACCCAGTTTTTATATGAACATAGGCAATGTACTGTATAGCATCTAAGCCAGCGTACCTATATGTCGGTCGGTCTATTATGCCATATGCCACTTGTGCAAAGGTGGGGGACTAGATCCCCATCTTGCTCTAGAGCCCACAGGGGGATTCACCTGTCCTCCTGTGGGGCCGGTCTGAGCCTGCTTGTAGTCTGTCACAGCTTCTGACAATAAATCAATAGATACAGCTGGTGGCAGTTGAAGGATGGAACTGAGCATGTGCGTCCACCTCAGTAGATGGAGAGAGAAATAAGCAAAGCATTAGCAGCAAGTGGTGCTATGTGGATACACTTTATTGAATAACTCAGTGGCTATAGTAAATTTATTAACTACATGCAATTGCAAAAGTAGTCTAATCTAGGTGTTTGGAAAAATAATTTTTCAATGATTGCTGATCCACATATGCTTGTTCACTGGCAGAAATCTGCCTAAGAAAAAGGACCCAAAGGCTTATTTTACATCTGCACCTCATATTTCCGTTCTTGTGTTCTATTATAGGAGCAGAAGAATAAAAAAAAACGGAAGTGCAAATAATTGAACCAAACGGAGCACAGCAGGCCCAATTAACTATAATGGGATCCATTAGGTTTCTGTTTAGGAGAATGTTTTTGTACAAAACCACAAAAGTCCTGCATGCGGTGGGTTTCCTCTAGGTACTAAGTTCATGCAAACTGTGAAAATCATGACAATAGGTTCACGGAACACAAAATCACCATAATGAATGTGATATCATCTACTTCCATGGACCATGTAAAGATCCCAAGTAGATATGAGCGAATCTTCAAAGATTTGGTTCGTTCCAGATTTGCCAATTTTTTTTTTAAAGTTTGGTTCGGTTCTGAATCTATTTGTTCTGAAACAAAGTTGCTCCAATTGCCCTGGACATTGATATATAACCGCCTCTAGTCATCTACAACACAGACTTTTTTTTTATTTTATAAAAAGCTCCTATCTCATTTCATATTTTTTTTTTACAAATGTTTAAATTTTCCTTCACCCGTCCCCTTGGTCTGATACAGCGTCAGATGTAACTGTATCTACTTTTATAGTTGTCGCTGCAAACCGTGGTTATTGCTTGGACGCAACTAACTGCAATTACCTCGTGCCTGGTGGTGACAGAACACTATTGATTGCTTAAGCCCTGGGCGCCGCTATACAAGGTTTGTCCAAATCGGAACCGAAAAGATTTGGCTTCAATTCGGTGCCTAGAAAATCTGCAAATAGATTCGCTCATTTCTAATCAAGTAGGTTATTGGGAACCTTTTTCATAGGATCAACTCCTTTTTGTGTCTTCTAGACAACACCTAAAAGTAGTTTCTCTCCAACATGCTTATTGCTAACCTCTTCACACTCCCTATGACATGTCTGACATAAAGTTTTATTTGCCTACAGAGCCTGTCTTTATCACTCTGAGCCAGGAACATTAGCACAGTGAGCCCACGCTACTGTATATCACGAAAGAGCAAACACATACGTCACATTCAGAATCTTCTGGAATATCTTCCGACTTTCATACTGAGAAAATAATTCAAATGAATGAGCTCCCGGTGAATTCTGTAGTTCCTAAGCTCTGTCATTATGGCTGGTAATTTACTTCTTATAAAGTTTAGTCAGTATTTTACCGGATTTATTATTTTTTACTCTCTTCTGCCTTGCCGGAAAAGACAATTGAATATGACATTTAAAAAGCCCTTTCCAATCCAATTTTCCTATTTAATTAAACCTATCGCATTGTTTCCTTTAAAAAAAAAAAAAAAAAAGCTGTCTATTAGAATGAAAAACTAATTCTGCATGGAGTATGGCCTTACTTTATTCTGTTACTAAGACAATGGCTTAAAAATAATAATAGAAAAAAACTAAACTATCCAAAACACGAAGCAGCTGATGCATCTAACTAGACTTATGGGCTCGCTAATTGTGCTTTCTTTGCAGGAATGCAAGCCAAAGAAGTGGAGGAGCCTGATTGTGCAGAAAGGAAATAGCCTTTTGATACAAGATGTTCAGAAAGACGATATAGGAAATTATACTTGTGAAATTAAGTTTGAAGGCAGACTAATCAGGCGGACAATTCAACTAAAGGTAACAGGTAAGAATTGACTCAAAACCGTGTGCCGTCTGTGCTGTATCATTTACCTTTTCATATCCTATACACTAGTGTACTGCCATACAGAGTACATATAACCGATGCCTAATTATTACAGTTTATAGTGTGTAAATATCGGTGTTGTGAGTTGGCTAAATACTGCTTCCATATAGCTGCATAAATATTAATGCTACACTGTTCTGCCACCAGACACTGCAAAAATAATGTACTGTACGTATGTAGGCGTTAAACACAATACCCAAGTAAATCCCACCATAAAGTGTACTATAGTACCAACATAAATACACCATATATAAACTAATATGCCTACATGATACAGTAGTACAGTACAACACAGTTAATCTGTCCTCTGGGGTGTTGGTTTAGCGAAAACAGGTAATGCATCCTTTGTGACCAATAACTGGGCCATGGCTAGTCCATATACAAAAGAGACTTTAACATTTTGTCCTACATGCATTTCTTAGCTAGAGGTATGGATTGCACATTCAAAGGCTATGTAAACCTTTTTTTTATGATTGTATTTTACTCATTTTGGGCTATAAATCATTTTTTCAATTGGTCTTTATTGAGCCGTTCTATCACAAAGGGTTAACTGTTTGTCTAGCTGTGCTGTTACTTCCACTTTGTGGGGGGGGGGGGGGGGTCATCTAATAAACCTGATATCTAGTTTACTATGTTCATAACATTTAAGCCCCATCAGTAAGATAAGGATTGAGCTATAATGTGTACTTATAAGGTCAGAGAGCACAGATAAGGAGCCGTCAAGTGAGCTGGGTGACTGGGCAGGGGGAAAATTCAGATCCTGCTACTACAGCATCTCAGCCCTGTACAGAGAAAAGAGCTCAATATTTTTAATAAAGATCAATTTAAAAATGATTTTTTTTGCTCAAAATGAGTACAAACTATTAGTTTTAAAGAGGTCCTTTCATCAGAAAAAAGTGCGTGCAATTCTTATACTACCTTATCGGGCTGCTGCCACTGATGTTCAGACACTTATTTTTTTCAAAAGGACCCCCGTTTGCTTTTCAAAAGGACCCCCCCCTCCCATTTGCTCGCTGTGCTCCCCGTTTGTTTCGTCGCCTCATATGCAAATGAGGCGACTTGGTTATAGTAGGTGTTGACATTTTAGTTCTGGTGGGCGTGGTTATCTTCTCCCTGGCAGCGAGCGCATCCAATTGCAGCACCCCGCTCTTAGCCGGGGAGAAGGAGCTCAAGTTCTCGTGAGACAGACAAGCTCGGTCTGGATGTCTACAAGTTCAGCAGCAGCCCGATAAGGAAGTATAAGAATTGCACACACTTTTTTCTGATGAAAGGTCCTCTTTAAAAATTGCCCCCATAGGTGTACATAGCCTTTTAAGTACAGCTGTGTTAGAATTGCAGCATATCTTCCACTGTACTCTGCTTGTTCGGTGTCTCTACAGTTCATTTTGTATGGTGATCAGAGGAAAATCAGCCATGTCATCAGTCTGTATCTCTACTACACAGATTGACAGCACAGTCTGATCTTGAGCTGAACACACACATTTAATCTGTCAGATTAACCCCAAATTTTTGGTGGGACTGGTTGACCATCTAATGTCTGTGGGGGCCTTCAGACTCTTTTCTGACATCTGTCTGGACAGGTAAAGATTAGATAGTTTAATTTTAAATGCCCAATCCTTTTGTTCTAAGGGAGATAACTCTACTGCCAGAGGAGTTTGGCAGCAGTTTTTCCCCCCTCTTACTACTGCTTGTTTGGACGATCAGGTATGTGTGTGAGGGGATCAGGAGCGGTAGCTGTCAGACGACACCTGTCGTATGCGTTTGGCCAGCTTTAAGGGTTGCTTGCTTCAGACAGTCCTGTTTATGGTAGACAGGACTCCTGATAAAAAATCTGGTCATAGAATCGCACCAAAAATCAACTCTAATGAGTTGGGGAATGATAGTTAATTTTATTTGTATCAGGGTAGAACTGTGTAGAGGCAAGAAAGAACTTTCTGAGTTGTGCTTTGGGGCTTTTTGATTTCTATGTACAGCACTGGGACAAGACATGTAAGTTAATGGACTTGCAACTTTTTATTATATACAGTCAGGTCCATAAATATTGGGACACCAACACAATTCTAACATGTTTGGCTCTATACACCATCACAATGGATTTGAAATGAAACAAACAAGATGTGCTTTAACTGCAGACTGTCAGCTTTAATTTGAGGTATTTACATCCAAATCAGGTGAACGGTGTAGGAATTACAACAGTTTGCATATGTGCCTCCCACGTGTTAAGGGACCAAAACTAATGGGACAATTGGCTTCTCAGCTGTTCCATGGCCAGGTGTGTGTTATTCCCTCATTATCCCAATTACGATGAGCAGATAAAAGGTCCAGAGTTAATTTCAAGTGTGCTATTTGCATTTGGAATCTGTTGCTGTCAACTCTCAAGATGAGATCCAAAGAGCTATCACTATCAGTGAAGCAAGCCATCATTAGGCTGAAAAAAAATAAACAAACCTATTATAGAAATAGCAAAAACATTAGGCGTGGCCAAAACAGCTTTGGAACATTCTTAAAAATAAGGAATGTACCGATGAGCTCAGCAACACCAAAAGACCCGGAAGACCACGGAAAACAACTGAGGTGGATGATCGAAGAATTATTTCCCTGGTGAAGAAAACACCCTTCACAACAGTTGGCCAGATCAAGAACACTCTCCAGGAGGTAGGTGTATATGTGTCAAAGTCAACAATCAAGAGAAGACTTCACCAGAGTGAATACAGAGGGTTTACCACAAGATGTAAACCATTGGTGAGCCTCAAAAACAGGTAGGACAGATTAGAGTTTGCCAAACAACATCTAAAAAAGCCTTCACAGTTCTGGAACAACATCCTATGGACAGATGAGACCAAGATCAACTTGTACCAGAGTGATAGGAAGAGAAGAGTATGGAGAAGGAAAGGAACTGCTCATGATCCTAAGCATACCACCTCATGAGTGAAGCATGGTGGTGGTAGTGTCATGACGTGGGGCATGTATGGCTGCCAATGGAACTGGTTCTCTTGTATTTATTGATGGCGTGACTGCTGAAAAAAGCAGCAGGAAGAATTCTGAAGTGTTTCGGGCAATATTATCTGCTCATATTCAGCCAAATGCTTCAGAACTCATTGGACGGCGCTTCACAGTGCAGATGGACAATGACCCAAAGCATACTGCAAAAGCAACCAAAGAGTTTTTTAAGGAAAATAAGTGGAATGTTCTGCAATGGCCAAGTCAATCACCTTACCTGAATCCGATTGAGCATGCATTTCACTTGCTGAAGACAAAACTGAGGGGAAAATGCCCCAAGAACAAGCAGGAACTGAAGACAGTTGCAGTAGAGGCCTGGCAGAGCATCACCAGGGGTGAAACCCAGAGTCTGATGATATCTATGCGTGCCAGACTTCAGGCTGTAATTGACTGCAAAGAATGTGCAACTAAGAATTAAAAAGTGAAAGTTTGATTTATGATTATTATTCTGTCCCATTACATTTGATCCCTTAACAAGTGGGAAGCACATATGCAAACTGTTGTAATTCCTACACCGTTCACCTGATTTGGATGTAAATATCCTCAAATTAAAGCTGACGGTCTGCAGTTAAAGCACATCTTGTTTGTTTCATTTCAAATCCATTGTGGTGGTGTATAGAGGCAAATATTTTAGAATTGTGTCGATGTCCCAATATTTATGGACCTGACTGTAGTTTTTGTGCATGTATAAACTGTGAAATTATGTTTAAAGGTGAGGCCTAATATTGGGGTCTATGAAGATGTCTTCAGAATATTAGGTCAGCTTGAATGTTAAAACAAATGCATCTAGAAGACCATTAAAATAAAAAAATCAACAACATTGTATCCATTTACACTATCAAACCAAATGTGTACAATTTCTGTATGAAAGTGACTTGCGCTTATTATTTTACACTACATTGAACTCAATTACAGCTTTCATTGGCTCCATATCCACAGCTCAGAGCAAGATTTACTTGAGTAAATGCTAGCCAATATTCAGATTACACATTCTGCATCTCTAATGCCATTTGTGTCAAACACGTTCCATTTCGTCTAACTGAAAAATTCTATTCTCCTTGGAATATTTTAACAGATGATTTAATCATCAAGATGTTTTATTGTTTTGTTGTTTTATATTTTAGAATACTAAAAATAATGTATATTATTTCCTTAAAGTGTAACTGCCATTTTATTTTTTATACTGTAATGGTATAGTGTACCCTACAGTATATGTTCATTTGTGTTTTCAAATGTAATCATTTTTTGTTTTACATGATTAAAACTCCCACAAATGTGTGCCACATTACCATTGTGCAGCCCTCTCCTCAGTGCGTTGCCATGTGCAGTCCGTCTTCTCTTTCTTCAAAACAAGAGACGGATCCGCTCTGGGAGGAGGAGCTCAGCCCTGGATGCGCGTTCAGTGTTGTAGTACACTGGCTCCTCCTCCCAGCCTTATTGGCCTGCAATGAGTCAGGGCTGCGCTTGTATTCCTTCACAGCAGCGCGATCTGACAGTGTACATAGCGCTGCTGGAGGGGAGAGCTGTGTTGGAGCTTGCTAGGAGGAACCAGGTGAGTATTTGGCTATGTTACTAAAGTATAGGGGGCACCTGGCTGCAAAAATTTAGTCTGGGGGCTCTGGCTGCAAAAATAGGATCTAGGGGGCACCTGTCTGCAAAAATATGATGCTTGTGTGCTAGTGCACGTGAGGAGAGTAAGGGCTTATGGGAAGTGAGGGAAATACAGGATGGCCTCAAGAAAGGGAAAAGATCACCACAGGAAGTGCAGCAGACGCCATCTTAGGAAGTTGCTGAAATAGAGGCACAGGGAAATATGGTTGCTAAGGGTTGAATACAGACATCAGAAAGGTAACATTAGCTGAAAATGCAGCTTCATGAATATCTTCCCTTTAGCATCACATATGTTAGGAATTTCATTTTTGGTAGTGAAATGGCAGTTACACTTTAAGAACCATATAATTGCTTGGCATATCAAAGAGGAAATATACACTAAGTGACCACTTTTTGACAAGTTTTTTTTTATTGGGTAGAAGCAGTTTTGTCCTATTGCCTTCTCTTCCACCACATTCTAAAGGGTTATATTCAGATCTTGATACTATGTAGTAGTCATCATTATTACCATGCAGTAGTCACTCATTGTCATGTATGTGGAACCTACTAAGGGGATGTGTGCTTTGTGTCATAGTTGGTTATCCTACTAGAAGTACTCATTAGAAGATGAGAAAACTTTGACCATTGATTGTCATAAAACATTTGGCAGCAACAATACTGAGGTAGAGTTATTTAAATGATTTTGATTTGGAATTAATATGTTATTAAACACATTATGCCACTATTCGCATAGTTTCTATTTCCTATCTGATGGGAGAAGAATTCAGTTGAGTATCCATCGACCGTTCCTTATCCACATCAGCGTATGATGTTTTATATGTTCATAGACACTTGTCTGTACTAATGACCTATATTATGAGGAAATTATTTGTTGGTGGATCCTGCTTGGTGCCCTTGATGTTAGGTGATTGGCAGAGTGTAAGGCAGGAATACAGATGCAGGGCTGGTAGATAGATGATGGCATTAATAATCTTGCCCGTTCATTGCAATGAATAGTATTTCTTTACTAAATTGTTGATGGGAGTAGTAACATAGTACATAAGGCCGAAAAAAGACATTTTTCCATCCAGTTCGGCCTGTCATCCTGCAAGTTGATCCAGAGGAAGGCAAAAAAAACCTGTGAGGTAGAAGCCAATTTTCCTCACTTTAGGGGAATAAAAATTCCTTCCCGACTCCAATCAGGCAATCAAAATAATTCCCTGGATCAACGATCTCTCTCTAGTAGCTATAGCCTGTAATATTATTACACTCCAGAAATACATCCAGGCCCCTCTTGAACTCTTTTAGTGAACTCACCATCACCACCTCCTCAGGCAGAGAGTTCCATAGTCTCACTGCTCTTACCGTAAAGAATCCTCTTCTATGTTTGTGTACAAACCTTCTTTCCTCCAGATGCAGAGGATGTCCCCTCGTCACAGTCACAGTCCTGGGAATGAATAGATGATGGGATAGATCTCTGTACTGACCCCTGATATATTTATACATAGTAATTAGATCTCCTCTCAGTCGTCTTTTTTCTAAAGTGAATAACCCTAATTTTGATAATCTTTCAGGGTACTCCATGTGTGGTCTGACTAATGATTTGTAAAGTGGTAGGACTATGTTTTAATCACGGGCATCTATGCCCCTTTTGATGCAACCCATTATCTTATTGGCCTTGGCAGCAGCTGCCTGACACAGTTTTTTGCAGCTTAGTTTGCTGTTTTTTTTAATTTTTATTCTAGATCCTTTTCCATGTCAGTGTTACCGAGTGTTTTACCATTTAATAAGTACGGGTGACTTGCATTATTCCTTCCCATGTGCATAACTTTACATTTGTCAGTGTTAAACCTCATCTGCCACTTATCTGCCCAAGCCTCCAATCTATCCAGATCGCTCTGTAGTAGTATACTGTCCTCATCAGTGTAAATTACTTTACACATTTTAGTGTCATCTGCGAAAATGTAGTACATATAGCAGCAATAGGTACAGTTCCAAAGTATTTAACAGTATTGTCTGCTTCTTAAAGCTGTGTATGGATAGCAAAAATAGTTATAATAGTAGCAGTGCTCCCTGATTCTCTTTCTAAGGACAGTCTCTCCAAATAACCTCAGGCATGCTATTCTGTTGACTCGTTCTGCAATTCCCAAGCTGAAAGGTCCAAAATTGAGATCCAGATAGCCAATCCGTCTCAACATGTGGTAGACACCAGAGGCAATGAACTCTTTCCACAGCAGTAAAGTCTCTTGCGAGTGTTACCTTACTCACATAATCTTGCGCGGCCTTGATGGTTCTGAACCTTCTAAGATGGCTGGTTTCTTTCCTTCAGGGATACTCTGATGACAGTTTCTTTATTGGCAGCTGGGCCTAGTTAAAACAATGACATGCATTCAACTTTCTGTATTCTTATCATTATTCACTATTAAAAGATGTACGTGTTTAAAGCTTCTTGCTAATCATTGACATGCCTGATATCAAACAAAAAAAAACTGTAAAGAGAATTCCAGTTCTACCTTATACAGAGCAATAACCTACTCTTTAAACTCTAAAAGTTTCCTGGCACAAGGCGCTGTTATTTCTAACCAGTCAGTCATTATCAAGCTGCGTTCTAAGTTGACCCTTTAATGCTTCAGGGTCTTGTGGAGCTTTTCACTCTGCGTTTTAACCTTTCTGCAAATCATCAATAAGACACATCTATTATTCAAATGAAATACAATATTTCAAAATTTGTGGCCAAGAATTTACTTAATGTGGGACCCAGAGGTGTCATAATTAGAAGTTGAAGGGCAGAGATCAAAAAGACTGCTAATTCATTATTCTATGTAATAATAAATTATGTGTTTTAAATGAGAAGATGACGGATTCTCATTAAATCTAAATGTACTGCCAAACAATGGTGTGTTGAAGCCGTCTAATTTCATTTCTGCTGTATTCATTATCTCTAACTGCATCAATAACTATTGATGTAAATCTGATTATGAGTACACACTTCTCTGGAGCTATGGGGGTGGGGGGTCTTTTTACAAGTGGTCTTTGAAAAGATATGTTAACCACAAGACTTTAATTATATCAACTCATCAAATTATAGGGCATGATTTTCCTTCTATCAAATAGTAGAACATTGCCCCTTGTTAGGCACTAGTAACGCTTAAAGAAGTTCATCATTAAAAAAAAAGACTTGCTGACCCGTTTCCACTTCCCCCTCGGGAAACAGCACCCAACCACACCTGTCCATGGGTTGTATCTAGTATTGCAGCTCATCCCTGTTCAAGTGAATAGAGCCGATCTGCAGTAGACAAAAGCCGCAATATTTCTGGTTTGTGCCAAGCTGTCTCACAAACGTGTATGAATCAACAAACCTAAACTGTTTTTCTTTTTTGAAAAGGTGGTCAGTGGTGCCGGTTATTCAAGTAGCAAGTAGAGGGGGGATTTATCATGATGCGTGAGTCTTTGGATGGCCAGTGTGGAGGGCATTGGAAGCAATAAATCCTTTCCACAGTAAATAAAGTCTATTGCCATAAACGTTCATTTAGCTTACTGACTGAGTCAAGTAAGGCTACTTTTACACTTGAGCTTTCCCTTTCCACTATTGAGATCCATCATAGGATCTCACTAGCGGGAGAAAACGCTATAGTTTTGTCCCCGTTCATTGTCAATGGGGACAAAACTGACCGAAACAGAGTGCACCAGAATGCATTCCGTTCCGTTTGGTTGCATCCCCATCACGGACATCTAGCAGCATTTTCCTGTTTGCGATGTGGTGCGGATCCAGGCTGATATGTCCTGACACACAATGTTAGTCAACGGGGACGGATCAATTTTCTCTGACACAATAGAAAATGGATCTGTCCCCCACTGACTTTCAATGGAGTTCATGACAGATCTGTCATTGTTATGTTAAAGATAATACAACCAGATCCATTCATAACAGACGCAGACAGTTGTATTATCAGAATGGAAGCGTTTTTGCTGATCCATGACTGATACAGCAAAAATGCTGGTGTGAAAGTAGCCTTAGGCGTTTTTTTCTTTAAATGGTCCTCAGCCTTCTGCATAAAGCCTATGCACTAAGTGAAAGGGCTGCCCCCCCCCCCCAAAAAAAAAGGCACTCCAATACACACTTTATTACACATAAAGGAGGGCATCATACATACCCTTGAGAAATTATTATTGATGGCCTGCTGGTGACCCGCAAAAACATTTGTATCGAGGGCCTGCTTATCTGACCTTCTAAAACATTATGGGTAAGGGCCTGATGCCGCTTTGGTGACTCTAGTTAACCTGGGGCCGATCGCACGACCCCAGTACGGCAACGATCCATTCGGGTGTCTGGCCTATCAACTTCCGTAACTACGGGTAACGGGAAATCAGTGTTTGATTCAGGAGAGGGAGCCTGAGAAACCGCTACAGCTACCACATCCAAGCAAGGCAGCATGTGCACAAATTACCTATTAGGTATAATTAGGTGAGGGCCTGCCTGTGAGCTGACCAGTAAAAGATTTTTGCAAAAAATGATATGCGAGCGCCTGCTGGTGAGCTGACCCTGTAAAACATTATAAGCAAAGGCGTGCAGATAAGATGACCCTCTAAATAATTATATGCGAGGGCCTTCAGGTGAGCTGACCCTGTAAAAATATTTGAGTTGCGGGCCTGCTGGTGAGCTGACCATGTAAAAGATTTGAGTTGTGGGCCTGCTGGTGAGCTGCCCCTGTAAAAGATTTGAGGTGCGGGCCTGCTGGTGAGCTGACCAAGTAAAAGATTTGAGTTGCGGGCCTGCTGGTGAGCTGCCTCTGTAAAAGATTTGAGGTGCGGGCCTGCTGGTGAGCTGACCAAGTAAAAGGTTGTAGGTGAAGGCCTGCTGGTGAGCTGACCCTCTAAAAAAAATTATGCGAGGGGCTGCAGCTGAGCTGACCCTCTAAAATATTGTATGCGAGGGCCTGCAGCTGAGCTGACCCTCTAAAAATTTATATGCGGGGCCTGCAGCTGAGCTGACCCTCTAAAATATTGTATGCGAGGGCCTGCAGCTGAGCTGACCCTCTAAAAATGTATATGCAGTGCCTGCAGCTGAGCTGACCCTCTAAAAAATTATATGTGACGGCCTGCAGCTGAGCTGATCTTCTAAAAAATTACATGCGAGGGCCTGCAGCTGAACTGACCATCTAAAAAATTATATGTAAGGGCCTGCAGGTGAGCTGACCCTGTAAAACATTATATTTGAAGGGCATTTATGCAAGGGCATGATATGTAATGAAAAAGCATGTTGATATGATGGAAGAGGAGGAGGATGAGAAAAGGAAGATTCAACCATATACTCTTGTTTGTGGTGGAAGGGGTGCATGGTAATACAGTGTATTCAGTACATTAAGTAGAGTCGAAGTCATGGTCAATCCAGGCCTTGTTCGTTTTTAGAGGAGTCAACTTGTCAGCATTTTCAGTTGACAGGCGGGTACGCTTATCTGTTATAATGCCACCAGCAGCACTAATATACCTGCTTAGACAAAACGCTGGTGGCAGGAGAGGCCAGCACCTCCAAGGTGTAGAGCGCCAGTTTATGCCACGTGTCCAGCTTGGATATCCAGTAGTCGCAAGGCACTGAGGGATCATTGAGGATGCTGACACTGTCTGCTATATACTCCTTCACCTTCTTCCCCAAATTTTCTCTCCTTGTGACAGTAGGCCGCGCATCAGGTTGAGGGTACTGGCGGGGTGTCATGAACCTGTCCCAGCCTTTGGAGAGTGTTGCCCTGCCTCTGTTGGAACTGCTGTGTGTTCCCCTTGTCTCCCCTCCTCGGTTGGACAAAGAACTACGGACTCTACCGCCAGCGTTGTCAGATAGAAATTTTTGGAGCAAATTTTCAACAAGGATCTTCTGGTATTGCACCGTTTTGCTCATGCTCTCCACCAGAGGAATAAGTGATGAGAAGTTCTCTTTGTAGCTGGGGTCGAGAAGGGTGAACAACCAGTAATCAGTGTTGTCTAAAATGCGTATAACGCACGGGTCGCGGGAAAGGCAGCCTAACATGAAGTCAGCCATGTGTGCCAGAGTACCAACAGGCAAGACTTCGCTGTTGTCATCAGGAAGATCACTCTCAATCTCCTTATCCTCTTCCTCCTACTCTGCCAATCCACACTGAACAGATGAAATTATACTTCCATGGGTACTACCCTCTGTAGCGGAGGCAACCGTCTCCTGCTCCTCCTCCTCTTCATCGTCCAATTTGCACTGAGAAGACAAAATGAGGGTCGTCTGGCTATCACCCAGTGTAATGTCTTCCCCCATTTCCACCTCTTCCACATGCAAAGCGTCGTCCTTAATTGTGAGCAGCGAGCATTTGAGTAGACACAGAAGTGGGATGGTTACACTAATAATAGCGTTATCGACGGTCACCATCTGTGTTGATTCCTCAAAGTTTCTTAAAACCTCACAGAGGTCAGACATCCATGCCCACTCCTTGCTTGCGAATAGCAGAAGCTGACTGGAAAGTTGACAACCATGTTGCAGATGGTATTCTACTACTGCCCTCTGCTGCTAGCAAAGCCTGGCCAACATGTGGAAAGTGGAGTTCCAGCGTGTGCTCACGTCGCACAACAGCTGGTGAACTGGCAATTTCAAGCGCTGCTGCAGCGTCGACACACCGGCTGAAGCTGTTGATGACTTGCAGAAATGTGTACACACGTGGCACATCTTCACCAGTAGCTTAGGCAAATTGGGGTAGGTTTTGAGAAACCGCTGAACCACAAGGTTGAAGACGTGGGCAAGGCATGGGATGTGTCTAAGCTTGCCGAGCTCCAAAGTTGCCACCAAGTTACTGTTATCAGACAAACCCATGCCTGGTTCTAGGTTGAGTTGCGAGAGCCACAGCTCAGTCTGGTCTCTTATCCCCTGCCACAGCTCTGCGGCGGTGTGCAGTTTGTCCACACGCATATCAGCTTCAGAACGGCCTGTTGCCGCTTCCCCACTGCAGTGCTACACTGTTTCCAGCTACCAACTGGTGCTGTACATGGATAATTCAGAGGTGGGAGTGGAGGAGGAGGCGGAGGAGCAGAAGTGGTGGTTGGAGCCACTAACGTAGGTGCTGGCGGAAACCCTGATGGAATTAGGGCCCGCAATCCTTGACGTCGGTAGCACCTGTGCCATCCCAGCGTACGATTCACTCCCAGCCTCCACAACATTCACCCAATGTGAAGTCAGGTAAATATAGTGTCCCTGGCCGAATGCACTTGTCCATATGTCCATGGTTAAGTGGACCTTTCCAATAACTGCGTTGGTCAGGGCACGTGTGGTGTTACGGGACACATGTTGGTGTAGGGCGGCCACGGCACACCATGAAAAATTGCAGCAACTGGGGACTGCGTAACGCGGGACGGTTGCCAACATCAGGCTGCGGAAGGCCTCAGTGTCCACTAGCTTAAATGGCAACCTTTCCAGGGCCAGTAATTTGAAAAGCTGCGCATTTAGTGCTATGGCCTGTGGGTGGGTGGGTCTTTTGGCTTGCGTTCAAAAGCCTGGGGTAAGGACATTTGGACGCTGCACTGGGACACGGAAGTTGATGCGGTCGCTGATGGTGCTTGCGAAGGTCCAGGTGCAGGGCGGGATGCATCCGTGCCTGCGCCTTCGACAGGGGATTGGCCAGCATGTAGCATAGGGGAAGAGGAGGCAGTGATGTGACCCACAAACACAGATTGTGGACTCAGGCATTCGTTCCACTTATTACTGTGCTTGGATGCCATGTGGCGGATCATGCTAGTGGTGGTGAGGTTGCTAGTGTTCACGCCCTGGCTGATTTTCGTATGGCACAGGTTGCAAACTACTATTCTTTAGTCGTTCGCACTTTCTTCAAAAAAGCGCCAGACTGCGGAACATCTACGCCTTGGCAAGGGAGATTTATACAAGGGAGTGCTCCGTAGAACAGTTGTGGGCCTGTTTGGTGTGGCCTGCCTTCTCCCTTATGCCACTCCACTGCCTCTTCCAGCCTGTTGCGGTGCTGCAGATCCCTCTCCCTCTGTACTGCTCTCCTCGCTCGACTTGCCACCTTCCCAGGTAGGGTCAGTGACCTCATCGTCCACCACCTCCTCTTCCACTTCCTCATGTGGGATCACTTGTTTGACCACACTGTAAATGGTGAGGGGGAGGAGGATCAGGGTGAGGATTGTGTGGACCAGACTCCTGGCTACTGAGACTGGACTTGGTGGAAGACAGGGTGGTGCTTCAATCCAACTGACCACCTGCTCGCACTGGGCTGACTTCAAGAGTGGTGTCCTGCGCTGCCCTGCAAACTGGGATATGAAGCTAGGTATCTTGGATGTTTGTTTTTCTTGTGCTCTGGCAGCAGACACTGTTTCTCTGTGCCCAGGGCCACGGCCTTTGCGTGCACCATCAGCATCACGGCCACTTCTCGCCGTCTTCATTTTAAATGTCATATATTCTTGAAAGTATGTAACACGTACAGTAGCGTAGGATTTGGAAGTTTACAACAGTATTTGTGATGCGGAAACATTTATACAGGACAGGTACCACAGGTAATTTCACAGTTCACAGTTTCTACAGAAAAACTGCACTGGATGTCACTGATATTTTAGGGATGAGCACACTTTAAACAGGAGATGTGGCGCGGATAATTTAACAGTCTGCAGCGGACAACGTGTATGGTAAAAGTGTACTGGATGTCACTGATATTTTAGGGATGCCCATACTTGAAACAGGAGATGTGACGCGGATAATTTAACAGTCCGCAGCGGCCTATTACACGGTATTTAGCGCAGGATGCGATAATAATATATATTGCTGCTGTCACACACATCACTTTTGTGTCTCTGAAAAGTTTTTTGTATAAAAATCTTCCTATTACACTCCCTACACTGTCTGTCCCTTCCTATGCACAGCTCTCCCTAACACTGAGCAATTTAACGCAGGTTGTGCTACAAAAATATATTGCTGCTGTCACACAGTAGTCCTTACAAGGACTTTTGGGTTTCTGAAACATTTTTGTACACTTATAATATTCGATTACACTTCCTACACTCTCTGTCCCTTCCTATCCTCCGCTCTCCCTGACTTAGAATGAGCCAAACACACGTCATCAGGAGCTATATATCACCTGATGACGTGTTCCGGCCAGCCAATCACTGTACTGCCAGTAGCCAACATGGCTACTGGCATTACAGTGAGGGCAGTACTTACCTGCACGTTTATTGGCTGCATAGCAGCCGCGAAACGGGTGGGGCGGAGACTCGAGCATTGTGCTCAAGCACATGCGGTACTCGGGCGAGTACCGCCATGTGCCGAGCATAGCGATGCTCGAGCCGAACTGGTATTCGACTGAGCATGCTCGCTCAACACTACAAATCATTATTCATAATGCTGATATATCAGTCCTCTTATATGAAGGCTTCAATTCTTCTATTCTTGATAACTGATAATGTACCATTGTACATTTGTTCTTTCAAAAAAGGTTTTACTGAATATTATGCATGTCTTCTATATTAAATTGAGTAAGTCACAGATTCCTAATATTGCAAACTAGTATATCACTTTCTTTCTTGTACATCTTCTTGGTAAAGTTGACAAGCTCAATTAAAGTTTTGTCAATGCAGACATTATTTCATAAGTATTGTAACATGGTGGCTGGTAAAGTACTGGAGGGGAAAAATATAACTCACCCAGAATGCTCAGATGTGTAAGGTAAAAAAATTTATGAAAGCTGGGTGGTTTCAGCAAAGTGTAGATTGCTGAGGCACTTTTCTTTAAAGTGTTTTATAGGTCTGGATTTTACAGAATGGCATGTAGGTGTTGGTATCGGGATGTGCCATTCCCTCCCCACTCCAGTACAACACTTTCCCTAGCCTGAGACAAACCTAGTTGTAGCTGCCAATGTCTTTACTGTGGGAATAATTATAGGCCTTAAATACTCATTTAGTGTCAGATACCTGGAACCTTCATGACCTGTTGGCTGTGTAAAGCCTAATATTCTCTGTTCTGTTGAGAGCATAGGTGAGAAAAAAACCACTGTTTAGTTAGTCGCCAGATGGGCAAGGACTTTTGTTTTGTTGTAACTTTAATGGAAAATAAATGGTGTTGGACTTTTAAACTGCTGAATCCAGTAAAATCTGTCATTGCCTACCCCATTCACATGTATTCTGTGACCAAAAATTTCACCGCATGGCTCATAAGCCCCTTTTTTGCAACTTCCAGCTATCTAATGTTACTCACCTGTTCCGGACCCAGCACTGAGCACTGCCCCATCCTACTCCTATGGCTATCCCTGTCTCTACTTCTGCACTTAGGGTTGCTGGGTTTTAAAACCTGGCTATGGCAGCAGGAAGTGACAATCACAACACGTTTCTGCCTACAAGGGCATAGCTACATTGGTAATAGCAAACCCACTATCAGGAATCTAACTAGATAACCCTGAGTGCTCCTTTTTGGTAGAATGGAATATATCTTGTATTCATCTGGTATCTGCAAGCTGCAGGAGAAGCAATCACGTTGATTAACCATTCTAGCCAGGGTAAAAATAAAATGGTGAAGCATTAAAGCCAAAACAGCATCGAATAGCAATGTCACGAACAATCCACATCAAAACAAAGCGAGATAAAAGGTACAGAGATACAGAGGCAGGAGAATAGTCACACACAGTAGCAAACAAAGCCAGGTCAAAAACACAAGAATACTCTCAATAAGCAGAGAGAACTAGCAGACACTCATGAACCAGGAAGCATGTGCAATAATTGGGAAACAACTGTCCCAGAGCAGGATTAAAGTAAAACAACAATCTCACTTACTGCCTCTCAAGCCAAGACTCCTTCTGCCTCTCTTCTCCGGTGACTTTGTCAGGCTACACCCTTTCCTGCCTTTTGCCTGGATTCTGGAGCAGAGATATGCATTAGTTCTACATCCCACTGCTGTGATTCTCGAGCTCTACTACATTTGTTTCCATCCTGTTACACCAGTGCTGCCTTCCTGTGAGGCTCAAGACCTACTAGTCCAAACAGGTGGCTCAGTGGATCCACAATGTGAGACACAACACCCAATCCCATATCAAACAAATGCCCTGGATCTAGTGAGACATTACTGAATTCCTATATTGCTAGCCTGTTATCTCTTCAGGACTGATTTATGACTGTAAAAACTAGCCTAGGATTGGAGGTCTACATTTAAGAGGGTGTTGATTGGCTACCTGACTGTAAGTTCCTTTTACAGCTATAGAGCTCAAAGCCATGGAGAACATGAGTGTGTTTTTGCGAGTATGTATTTTAAAGGCACTATGGGGGAATGTATTGAGAATAGCATTTCTTATGCCAGTCCTAAAAGCAAACCAAAGCCAAAATATTCAAGAGATAATAATTCTGGCACATGAACAGGAGTTAGGTGTGTCAGAAAAAAAATCTATGCCTGTAAGGGAGTTGCCATAGATTTCTTGGTGTACCTTCTCCAGAAACTAGTACCTGGCTTAAGGAACATTTACTTGGCCAGATAATTGACTGAAAGAGTGTTCATAGGAATTGCTTGGAACGGGGCAGTGATCAGCTGACAAACGAGCAACTACACCAATGTTGGCAGAACATCTCTCTGTGTAAACAGAGGCTGTGCTGCCAACAATATACAAACTGTGAGCAACTGAATGATCATACTAATGACTTTGTCTTGGACCACGTAAAATGCCCTTTAAATGAATGCTGATCAGCTTTTTGTATCATCTATCAGTACTTGTTTTAAGCTGACAGCATCCCATGTAAAAAGGGAGGCAGTGTTTCACGCTCTTGGCTGCCCCAATAAAGGACATGTACTTTCTTGGGACAGTCACAGTAATGACCCGCAGCCAAATGCACAATAGCACAGCCTACCATTCAAAAGAATAGAAAGTAGTCTCTATGCATCTGCCCAGTGGCTTTTTGGTGCAAAATCTGTGCCAAATACAGCCTACTAAAAACTCAGTCTGAATGGCCTCTTAGGCACCATGAGCGTTTCAGGGGTAATATTTGTGTTGCACATTCTGACCACTCAGGCTGAGCACACAACATAGTCATGAGGAGATATTATTACAGGGGTTGGTTTTAGCAGTGTAGCTGGGATAATTGGTATGGTTAGGTAAGCCATGCATCTGAACCATGTCATGTGGTGGGTGTTTTTCTACCAATTAGGTTCCAGAATTTCAGCTAGTGTGTTTCCTGAAAAATAGATGTTTGTTCACCCCTACACTCCATATAAAACATTATTATAGACCATTAGTTTATAGGTTGTGTAGCTGGCCAGCTAAGACGTGTCCTAGGTTGCTAGTAAAGCTTATATGTGTATACAGCTAAACATGCCAAATAGCCTTAATATAGTTCCTATGTGTATGTGTTAAAGACAAAAGCAGTTATTTACTGCAACATCATGTTTTGGATGTCATATAACTATTATATATTGTGTTCACAGAAGCGGAAAAAGATAATATGTCTTTAAGATTCATTTTGTAATGTAAGGTAAGCTCAGTGACACAGCAGAAACAACAGAATCTGTTGTTGCTGGGCAGAAGTCTAGACCAATCACAACCAGCTTCTCATACAGCAAGAATTTTCACCAATCGCAGCCAGCCTCACGCACAGCCTGTCTGGGAATTCCCCCATCTCCTGCTGCTAGAATCATTATTCACCAGAGACAGGAGCTGAAGAGTCATTCACTCCACTGAGTTTTATGGGAACAAGAGGCCAAAAATTGGTATTTAGAACAGTTATATAATGTTCCTATTGTTAGTATTGTGTTTTGAACTGTATACTGAACTAGATATATATGCGTTTACTTACAGTTCCACCAATTGCAAATACAAGTTCAATTGCAACCATACCAGATCATACTCAACCAATCTGCAAATATTCATTGCTAATTGCATACTGAAAGTCGAACTATTAGTTAGACCTCTCAGAGAGATCATAAAGTGCTTAAATAACTAAGTACAGAAGCTCAAGAAAGAAATATGTTTTATGTTGAATGACAAGATTGAACAGTTGAACCACCATCTTATGCATACCGCCATTTTGTGATATCTTTTCAACACATGTTTTGTACATGGACTATGCTGCAGAGGCGGCAGTGTTATATATGAAGAAAAGTTGAAGTTAATAAAGAAGCATTTGGTGTGCTCTTTAAACCTACTGTTTCCATAGAACTGCGCTAGAAGAGGAATAGACAGTCTGGTTAGACTAAAATTGCAAGATATCATAAATTCTTCTAATGCCACAGCGCAAAAGGCACTTCATAGTGCTGTGCCTGCCACAGGTTGTTTGACCATTGCTAGTTTCGGATGTAATATTTTGTGCCAGTAGCTGTTGATTACTAGACCAGAAAGGAATATTATATTATACGAAACAGATGAAACTTTTTTTGTTACTTCAGTGGTCTGGCTGCAAATGGACATTCTCCTGTTTGGGTTGCCATGGAAATTGCTTAAAGACCATATAAGACATACTGTATAGTCAGTGATGCTCCTTGGTCTCCAGGGCAGTTAGCCAGCTGTACTGTTCTTTTGAATCCACAACTAATTACTAGAGCAGCAGTAATGCCTACTTAAGAAATGTCTTGCATTCTGTAATATTTCCTTGAAATCAGAATGTATACAGGACCACTTCAGTAATTGTTACATTACGGATATTAACTCATTTGTGTGTTCTTTGTTAATATTTTTAATTTAAATGTTTAACATCAATAATATATTTACATCTTCTCTGTATTCTGCTATGAATTGCACAAATTGGTTTTAAATGCTATATATATTTTTACAACCCTTATTGATTTAAAAAAGAATACATTTTTTAAATTGTTGTAATAAAAAAACATGTTTTCATAGGTCTATGTATTTCCATAACAAGCAAACTGTGTAGTCTGATCCTGCAAGGTCTGCCCCCATATATATATATATATATAATACAACAGATAGTGCAGCAGCACAGTCAGACGTTGTGCGCTGGGTGCAATATTCCTCAGAGAGGCTGGCTTGTCCTCCAATATGTATATTCACCAAATGAAGAGGCAGCACTTCCAGTCATGGGTGATAGGGTGACGACCCCAAACTTTATTCCCAGCAAGCTGGGAATAAAGTTTGGGGTCGTCACCCTATCACCCATGACTGGAAGTGCTGCCTCTTCATTTGGTGAATATATATATATATATATATATATATATATATATACAGTATTTATATATTGTAGGAAGGAACAAGGGGCCATCATTGATGTTCGGTACGTGTCACCAAGGTTCCTGGCCTCGGTGAGGTAAGGGCTGTTTTTTTTCTTATAGCTTTGCAGTCTGACACTTCAGCTGTTTAGTATGACTGTAAAGCTGATCCGGGGCGGCTCTTACTGGGAGTAGCCAAAGTGCTGGGTGGGTGGCTACTCCCAACGTTCCATACCGGGTCTTGGAAGGCTTATAAAAAGCAGTCAGCTTTATCTGGTGGGGTGGATTATCCTCCATCTGACAGAAAAGCTGTGAAGTACTCTGTGCTGAAGATTGTAAACAGGTGTTGAAGCTGCCTGAAAGCCTGCCAGTGAACTTGTCTGTGGCTGAGCATATAGCCGGGTGTTAACTGACACCAAGGATTCCAGGTGACCATTGTTATGTTTTGCTGTGTGTGAACAAGCACCAAGACTGTGATGTTTTTGTTGAGTGTGAATAAAAGTAGATGTAGTTAGAAGTCGATATGACTGACTTTGACCAGGATTTAGCACTATATTTCTCCTACAGTGGACATTGCAGGAAAAATGCGTCACTGCCCAAAGGTGCTCTAATAATGGCGTATTGCTAAGGGTGAGAGAAGCCTTACTCATGTCTCTTTCCAAAAATTTTAATGAAACGTTTCCTGTTTGTGTGCCTACAATTCATATACAGTCTTATATCACCATGGTAACAGACCACAACAGACAACCTGTGTAGTCAGCTCCTGCAGTCATTTTGCCCCCTACGTCTTGCTTAGTATCCTACCAAATGCATGTTAGAAAGAAATAAAGGGCAGATTGCAGATTGGTCTCCATTTAATGCATGGTCATGCTGTGAAATACGCCTCTATAAACAAGACATGCTTAGGCTACTTTCACACCTGCGTTTAGGTGCGGATCCGTCTGGTATCTGCACAGATAGATCCGCACCTATAATGCAAACGCTTGTATCCATTCAGAACAGATCCGTTTGCATTACCATAAACAAAATATATATACCCAGAAACGGCAGTGTGAAAGTAGCCTTACTTGGGATTTCCTGATGGGACACCCCTTTAAGCCTATTTGCAAAAATACTTCTGGGCTCGTTTATTAAGACTGGCATTTTAGATGTCGTTCTTAATAACTCCTGCACTGGCGGTGGATCCGCCAAAGTTATGTAGAGGTGCCATGTACAGAACTTCCGCATATCCACCGCCTGTCTTAATCTATGCCAGCTTCCTACGCCTAAAACAGGCTTAGAAAATGATAAATGAGACAGGTCTAGTGGACTACCTTCTTCCCCGCCCACACACCCTTTTTAAGACCTGGCATAAGTGGGAAAAAGTTGCAGATTACAGAACAATTAACCTTTATGGTGCAATCTGCACCAGATATACGTCAAAATGAAGTCAAAAGCAAATTGATTGCAAAATTATAGCCTTTAAGTTCTAACGAATACAGTCCGCTGACCCAAGAAAGTAAATGATCATGAATATTAATATTTATGTACTAAACTATTGGACTTCCATATATATTGTTTGCGCTATAAACTGCTGATACAACGTATATTAAAATACAAACCAAAATGCAAAGTTGAAGGCATTTTCACATGAAGACAGCCCTTGTCCATAAGCACTAATAGGCCAATGGAACATCATAGATATATTATAAGGAGAGCCATTCAGCTGCGGTTGCTTCAGGTGAAATATCTGGCTGCTTGTGGCTGATTTTGTCAGGGGTGGGATCCAGAGTGATTAGCTTTTCATCCTAGGTGTGTATTTTAAAAGACAAACCTTTCAAGTGTTACATAAGTGAAGCATAGTGAAGAAGAGGTCAAATCAAGGTCTAGGGAATATACACAGAATTTTTGTAGAGATCAAAATCTTGGAACCAGACAAGATGGTGTGAACACTCTTTTGCATGACAGTTTCATCTGTTAACTTGAGCAAGGAGCGTGTGACATTGCAGAGTTTAAATAAGGAGAAGAACTTGTTTAAGAAGTCACAGGAACAAATGCAAGTATGAATAGCAAGTAGCGATAAGCAAATCAATTTTAAACAAATTGGATTCGACAGAGAGAGAGAGAAAAAGAAAAAGCACTGATTGAACAGTTTGAGGCTACCACTAGGGTACCACATTTTAATTATGAAAAAACACTGAACAGTTCGAGGCTACCACCCAAAACTTACTAGAAAAAATAGGGGGAAATTAATCTATAAGGCACAAAGAGATATCTTTAAAAAAAATATATACTAGTGATGAGCAATTCTATTCTAGAAATATGGAATTCATTTGGAATTGTCCCCAAAAATGTAATTCTTAAAAAACTAAAATTTACTTATCTCTACTCTGGCTAACAATGGTAGCTAAATTGGATGTCACACCTTTCTCAGGCACTAAAACCCAAACCTTTTATTAGGCCCCTCTGACTGACGTTGCAAAAACATCTCCATTTCATCAGTGCAGGGCTCCAGAATGGTACCCACAGCCAACGCCGCCACCTGTAGGATGATGAATGTGAGCAATGGTCCCAGTGTCATCGCATTACTACACGCAGAGGCAGTGTGTCAACCAGCACTAAGGGCACCTACCTAGGGCACAAATGTCATGCATATATGTCTATGATATGTCTTTATATTTGTAGGTCTTTGTATGTGTTTACATCTATTTCTTGAACAATGAACACAACCAAGGTGGATTTAGTTTTTACTGTAGAGTGCCAGGAGGACCATGTTCCAATCCAAGTGAGAATGTTAAAGGGGTGATCCTGGAAAAGATATAGATGACTTATCCTTAGGATACGTCATCATTATCACATCAGCTGGGGTCCAAGTCCCGACACTTGTGCCATACATCATATAGTGGCAGTGCTTGGTATTGCAGCTCTGCTCTATTGACTTGAATGGGGTTGAGCTACAACTAGGCCATGTGACCAATGTAGAGTGATGTCACTGGCCTAGGAAGAAGCTGTGGTGCTCACCGCAGATCTGATACTGATGACCTATCCCAAGAATAAATCATAACCCCTTTAATACTTTACATTTGTAAATAAGTTAAGTACATGTAAGACGTCTACCAGCGTTAAATACTCCTGTGAATGCAATCATACATATCTGTTATAGCCACCACTAGGACCGATATGCAGTCCGCTTCTCCAGCAATCTTTTAGCCATTGCAGCTGCTACTGTCACATTTAATAAAGTCTTTGAACAGTTCATATATTACACTGCAACAGCGAGCTTTTTTTTCTTGGCCTGGAATGGGGCTTTGTCATGGCAATGTGTTCTGTGCTATCTTTGCTGACAGCGGGTTTTTGCCTCAAGGTGACAAGCCACATAATTCACAAGACCTAGATCTGATGCCATTGAAAGGGGATTGGTTAACCTCATTGACATCACAACGTAAATGTGTCCAGGGAATGTAATAATCGCTTACTTGGGCTCCCACTTTCTGCTACCATCATAAATATTAAGTGACCTCATTCATAGCATGGCTGCATAAACATGCCTACACCTCATTAGTTACTGGGATACAATATGAATCGACCAGTCATATTATTTTACGCCGAGGAGGAAAAAATCATCCATTATCCACTTGTCCTGTTGTGATATGCTAATAACTTTTTAGTGACCTTATGTATTTTATAGTTCATTGGCAAAATTGTGCTTACTTATTTAAAGGGAACATGTCATCAGATACTGATCTATTGTTTAAATCCAATTTTTATGTTAAACATTTTATTTTATTTTTTCCTTGTCCCTTTTTTCATTTTATTTTTTATTCTGAAATTGTGTAGTTTCTGCACTGCTCACTAGGCCCAAAACATGCCAACACTTCCTGGTCTTTGAGGCTGGCCATATGGGCCATAAATGCAATAGACAGGGGGAGACCCCATAGATTTTTTTGGGAGATTTTTCTAGACCAGCTCTGTGACCTGTGCAGAGGTCAGAAGGGAGTAGATAGGCTGTAATATCGCCTATTGTGAATGATGGATCCTCTGTTATCTTTTATATAGGTGATATTTGTCATTGTTAATTATGCCTGAGATGATAATGAGATAACTACTGAAAAGTTTCCTGTACAAGACAGGAGGTCTTAACATATAATTAGACCTAGTGGCAAGTGCGAAAACTGTAAAAAATAAAATAAAATAAAAGTTTTTTTTTAAATATATTAACATGGGGCCGTAGCGGTATGACGTGAGGACGTGCCGCGCTTTCTCCTCCTCCCTCCCTCCTCCCCCCGCAGGCTGTCGGCACTTCGGCGTGTAGCTCTCGATGGAAGGCACACGCATGGAACGGGGGAGCCCTTGAATGATCCACAGACCTTACTGGTGATCCGCCGAGTTGATGCGGGGATTCGGGGAGATCGTGCTTGGAGACTCGGGAGGACCGTGACTGCAGGAGCAGACCCGTGCAGACCCGTGCGGCGAAGGAGTGGTGATGTAACTCGGTAACTTTGTAATCCTGTGGAATGCGGAAGCGACTCCTCTGAACTTGTGAAGTGAGCAAAGCATTGCTGAGAGACTGCTCTGCATGCCGTGGTGCTCGGTTGGTCTCCCAGCGGTATGTTGGTGGGGTGAGGCTGAAGACATAAGAAGGGGAACAAGGCAGCTTGATGATGGGTGTCACTCCCTTTCCCCTCTGCTGTAACAACTGCCGGGTGAACCTGGGATAATAATAAGCTGGCTGTATACCACAGCGCTGCGCTGAAAATCCGGGTGTAGCGTATCGCAAAAGTTGCCCTGCTGGTCCGGGATACGGCTGTTAAGAGGGTCTACGAGTGGGTATACACCTGGAGATATATGGAGGTTTACAAGCTGTCCTAATGTGTCAGGTACCTCCGGCAGGACTGGCGCCCACCCAGAAAACGGGATTTTGTCCCCTTTAAGTGTCTCTAACATCAGGCGTCCTGGGAGACCACTGACATATTATGTATCTTCGAGCGGCGCACCTGACGATACAAAAGCATAAATGGTGTGATAATTGTACCTCATGAACCGACTTTTTGCTCTTTCTCCGTTTATTCCCGTCCCTCTCCTGAAATATGGCTGAACCCAGCCTCTGGACACTATCCGTTGGTTGTTAGGAAGAACAAAACGGACACTTTTTTGTTGGGTGTGGACTGGAAAAATAGAACTGTTGTTTTTGGCCCAATTTTGGACTCCGTCGAGGGGACATACCTTTCTTTTGCTGTTTCCTTGTTTCGCCCATATTGCCGCGCGTCCGCGCAGTACTTACCCGATATTTTTTTTGTGTGTGGCTCATGATTTTCTTTTTTCTCCTTTCTGTGTGCGGGAGGTTGTAAGAGGGAGAGGAAAGGGAGGGGAAGAGATGAAAAGATGCCACCAAAAAATTAATGTAGGAAATCGGTGGGAACCTCCTCACCGGGTGGAGGAAAAGGGAGCAGTATAGCAACTGGCCTAGAAAAATATCTAAAATCCCCTCCAAATCCAAAGAGTAGGAGTGCACTACGGGGGAATAAGGAGGCCCAGAAAGATGGAGGTGACCCATCCGTCTCAGACGAATGCCCCGGGGTTGAGAGTAGGATAGGGAATGGAGAAGGGATGGAGGAAAGAATAAATTCAGTTGATAAAAAACTGGGAGAAATTTTAGGGGCGGTACAACAGTCTAATCATAGTTTAGAGGATTTGACTATTAAGATCGCTTCTGCTCAGGCTGACCTCTCCCTGATCAAGGAAGAGATGAATAAGGTGAGGGAAAAGGTTAAGGAGTTGCAGATATCCTCAGGAGGAATGAGGAGAGATATTGAGGGGACAAAAAAAAGAGTAGAAGCTATAGAAGGTGAAAAGAAAATCCTGCTAGAGAGAGTTACCATAATGGAGGATAGATCCCGGAGATCAAATATGAGATTAGTGGGATTTCCAGAGGGAGTGGAAGGAGAAGATATAACAGGGTTTATCCAACAGTGGCTGGAGGACAGTTTTGATAAAAGTACCCTGTCCAAATGGTTTTTAGTTGATAGAGCATATCGAATCCCGGGAAGGCCACCGTTAAAAGGGAGTCCTCCCAGGGCCATCTTAGTTAAAATCTTAAGTTCCAGAGACAGAGACGTAATAATGAGGGCAAAAAGGAAGATGCAGACAATAGAGTACAATGGTCGTAATATAGAAATATACCCAGATTACTCCAGAGCAACGCAGGAAAAGAGACGTGAATTTAGAGAAGTAAAGAGGAGGTTAGCAGTCGCTCAGTTACAATACTCCCTGATATATCCAACTAAGTTACGTGTAATATATCACGATCAAGTTAGCTTCTTTGGATCACCAAAGGAGGCCGCCGAATGGATGGACTCCAAGGGAATAGGTTCATAAGATGGCCTGTGGAGTGGGAGAGGGGGGTGTGGGGGGGGAGGGAAGGGGGCGTAGAGTAAGAGGTGGGGGAAATGTTCTATTTCGCCGACCAGCAGGGGGGGGAGGGAGGGGGTAGGGGAGGGGGGGAAGCAGGAGGGGCTATGGGTGGGATGGTTGTCTTGATGGGATTACTAATGAAGATAAGAATGAAAACACAGGTGGAAGGCACACATGAGTAGGATTTTAACATGGAATGTACGAGGTCTGGGGGACAAGGTTAAGAGGGTGATGGTTTTTGATACAATTACTAGACACCTCCCAGCAATTGTGGGACTAACGGAGACACATAACACTAAGGATAAGACATACTTATTAATGCGGAAATGGGCTAAGTATCAGTATCATTCATGTTTATCCACCTACTCATGTGGAGTTAGTGTATACATCCACCACAAAGTGGACTACCTCCCACTAGATCAGAAGATCGATGACAGGGGCAGATATGTTTTTCTTCACTGCCAGTGGAATGGGAGATTGTGTGTTCTAGCCTTTGTGTATATACCCCCACCATTTTCACTATGTGTTATTAATAGCTTAGTGGAGTTTGCAGAGTCGCGAGGTAAATGCCCCATACTGGTAATGGGAGACTTTAACTCCGTTATGAATAGTTCTCTAGATAGATACTCGGTGATACCAAATGATAAATACGGGACAAGTCAACCAACACTTCTTAAAAGAATATCACAAGAACTGCTGCTAATAGATGTATGGAGGTATCTGTATGATGATAAGCGAGCATACTCCTGGTTTGGTCATGGGAGTAAAATCATGTCAAGAATAGATATGGCATTAGCTAGCCCAGAACTGGTAGAGCAGATATCGAAAATGAGGTATGAGGTTAATAGTATTTCAGACCACTCCCCAATCTGTCTGACACTTAAAACAACGGTTAAACCAAAGTGTAGAGTGTTTCGGCTAAACCCACACTGGCTAAACCTGATAAATAAAGATGAAAGTATTAGCACCGATATAGCGGAGTACTGGAAAATTAATCTTGGATCTGCACAAATAGGTTATGTATGGGACGCATTTAAAGCATATTTACGGGCCATCCTCGTTGGTAGAATTCAGGGCTTAAAAACTGAATTCGCCAAAGAGGAGAAGGAGTTGGTCGAAAAAATAAAGAAACTAGAGGAGAAACTCCTGGTTAAGAATTCCCTTGAGACGACGGCGGAGCTAGAAGAGGCTAAAATCTCTCTAAATAATTATCTGGAGAATAAGGCACAACAAAGAGTGTTTTTTGAGGGGGCCCGATATTTCCGGGAATCTGGGAAACCAGGTAGACTGCTCTCCACTATAATACAGAATCAGAGGGGGGACGGTAGAATCAAGCGTGTTGAGAGGAGAGATGGGGTGATAACATCTAGCCCGGGAGAAATTGAGCAGGAATTTGTTAAATATTATAGGGACCTCTACTCCTCGGAGGGAGTGGGGGATGGTGGAGACATAAAACTCTTTCTGGAGGGGGTCTCGCTCCCTACTCTCTCCGAGGAGGATAGGGAGTATTTGAATGGCCCAATAGAACTGGAGGAATTACGTGACACCCTGAAATCGATAAAGGGTAACTCTAGCCCTGGGCCGGATGGTTTCCCCTTCGAGATATATAGAAGATATGGGGAGGTTATCCTCCCAGTACTCCTGCGGGTCCTTAAGGAATCTATGGACAGGGGTGAACTCCCGGCCTCCCTGTCAGAGGCTGTAATAACCCTGATAGGGAAAAAGGGGAAAGACGAGAGTAAAGTGGACTCGTACCGCCCCATCTCTCTCCTCAACACGGACTTTAAAATATGTGCCAAATTGCTGGCAAACCGTCTAAAAAAAGTGATAGGTAAGATAGTACACCCAGATCAATCGGGGTTTATACCGAAACGTCAGGCTCAAATGAATATCCGTCGGGCCCTCCTTAATATTCAGATGAGTGGGGAGGGTGCCCACTCCCTCCTGTCATTGGACGCAGAAAAAGCGTTTGACAGGGTGGAGTGGGCATACCTCTGGAACATAATGCGTGAACTAAACCTAGGGGACAAATTTATTGGTTGGGTGCAACTACTGTACCAACATCCAAAAGTAAGGATTAAAATCAACGGAGAGACATCTGAATCAATAATATTGCAAAGAGGAACTAGGCAGGGGTGCCCCCTTTCACCATTACTGTTTGCCATATTTGTCGAACCGTTAGCATGTAAGGTGCGATCAGATGATAACATCAGGGGATTTGGGAGTAGGGGCGCCTCAGACAAAATGTGCTTATACGCGGATGATGTCTTGTTTTTCTTGAAAGGGGGGGCGACGACGGTTCCATACCTGATGCGAACTGTAAATCAATTTGGCCAAATCTCTGGCTTCAGGGTGAATTGGATGAAATCAGTGTTACTCCCAATAGGCTATGAAACCAGGAGAACGGATATTAATGTCAAAATATTGAAACCCACAGATGCACTGGAATACCTTGGAATAAAAACTAGTGCGAGGATCCAGGAATATATAGAATTGAACCTTGCCCCTCTGCTTAAAAGGGTTAAAAATAAAATAAGTATTTGGCAAAAAATACTGATAAGACAGGCAGATTGCATAGCTATAATCAAAATGATTTTGTTGCCGCAGGTTCGCTATGTTATATCCTCATGCCCTGTCTGGATAGGTGACCATCTTTTTAACGTATTGGAGGGATTGATAAATGATCTTATATGGGGGAAAAAAAGGGTCAGGCTCAAACAAAAATATTTATGGCTCGATGAAGAAGATGGTGGTTTGTCCGTGCCCTGCTTTAGAGGCTACTATTATGCATCCCAGCTACAATGGTTAATGACAGAGGATGATAGATTACGTCAGTATCTAGTGGGTGAGTTTGTAGGTCTCCAATATAATATTTTTAGTGTCCTGGAAGCCGGGATATTAAAAATACAGGGTAAGAAGTGCCCTATTAGTAATATGATGCACTTGATATGGGTGAATGTTAAAAAATTACTGGGGATAAATTACTCATTAAAGATTACCCCCCTATGGGGGAATATAAACCTAGGCGAGTTTCAGAAATTAGATGATTATGTATTTTGGGAAAAAAATGGTATTAAGTTTATTTCACAGATTGAGATAAAAGGAAAGCTCAGGACATTAGAAGAATTAGGACTTAGTATAAAATTAGACACCCTCACACGTTTTAGATATTTTCGGTTAAAACACGCATTTGATACCACTGAGAATAAACAGTATTTAATCACCAAACAATCAGAATTTGCAGAATTTTGTTGCCTCAATAAGGGGACCAAAATATCAATATCACAGATATATAAAAAAATTAAAAGGGGTTTAGGGGGAGTGATAAAGTTTAATAGTGAACAAAAATGGGCATTAGAAGTGGAACCTAACGCGTTAGATTGGAGATGTATCTATAAAAGTATAAAAAGAAGTACAGTATCGAGTAATTTTCGATTGATACAGTTCTTTATTGTCCATCGCACCTACATTACCCCATGGGTGCTGAGTAGGATGTATAAAACAAGGGATGCTAGATGCTGGAAGTGCAGGATGGATAACGCGGATTTCACCCACTTGATCTGGCACTGCCCTCTAATGCAGGATTACTGGACTCAGGTTTTTCGGGAGCTGACCAGATCAACTGGGTGCTCAGTTCCAATGGAGATCGCTATAGCGGTACTTGGATATATTAGGAAAATAGGTCTCGACACTAAAATAGAAAGGAAATGGGCCAAAGGATTAATGCTGGCGCGGGTTGTAGTGGCTAGAGAGTGGGGGGCGGACACACCACCAAACATCGAAGCATGGAAGAACCTATGTGGGAGGGTACGTAGATACGAATATGCCAGTACCCACAAATAAATGGAGGAAGTGGAAGAAGGAAGGAAAGAGAGAGGGGAGAGAGGGGAGGGAAGGTAAGAGGAAGGAAGGAGGGGAGGGAGGAAAGAGAAAAAGAAAAGGAAAGAACCCCGATGTGAGATCATGAAATCAATCTCTTCTCTGCTACTTATTTATTTATTTTCCTTATTCTGTTTTTTTTTTCCCCTCGTCTCTCTATTTGCGGTACCCATCAAGACAACCATGGGGGGGGGGGGGGGGGGGTAGGGGAGGGGTTATATTGGTTCTCTCTTTTTTATATGACACGAGGAAAGAAACAGGACAGGGATATACTCCTGATGTCTAAGGATAAATGAACAACAAATGTACGGGTATATACAGGAACTATCTTTGTTTATGTCCTGATGAATTATTGTTTATTGTTATGTCTTGTTTCTGAACTTTCTATATATGATGAAGGAAAAAAATAAAATTAAATTAAAAAAAAAAATATATATATTAACATGGAAAATCACCCAAAATTCTAAAAACAAAATGGGATTTAAAGGCTATGCACACCTTTGGGGAAAGTGTTTTAAATTATTGCATTGTCCTCATTTTGAGAATTTCAGCCTTTTTTTTTATTGTCTTTATTAAAAATATGGCATCCTTTTTTCTGTTTTAGAGCTGACATGCTGTAGTGGCAGCCTGTGGTCTTTTCCATCATCTGGGGAGCAGACGGGTTCCTTATCTCTACTCTTTGACCTTATAAACACTATATAGCTCAGTTCTTATCTTACTGATAAGTAGTGTGAGGTTTCAACCGTATGGCCTTCTTCAGACTAATGCTAAGATTTAAGCACTATGGTAAAGCAGCAGGTTGCACTGCGTCTTAGGAGAAGGGCGCTGCTGCTTTAACATAGTGATTCAATCTTCCATAGAAGAAAGCTTCCTTCTTCTCAGAAGCAGCATTAGTCTGAAGAAGGCCATATGGCCGAAACGTCAAACTATTACAGTCTCAGAAACTATAAATCAAACAACAATCAAATTACATTTTGTGCTGGAGTTTATTTTATGCATTCCTTATGGGGTGGGAACCCTACTCCAAGCAATATTAAGAGAGTGCGACAAGGATCAAACCTAGTGAATTTCCCTCATTGATGGCTTATGCGATCAGCTTTCTTTATTTCTGCCACAGAAAGATGATTTGCATCAATGTGTCTGAGTGAGGATTTTTCAGAGATAAAACAAATAAGTTGTAGGTTACAACTGTAGGCGCACAATATTCACTGGTAAGATTCTCATGAGCCAGTGTAAAAGTTACAAAGACTAGGCCCTCGCTTAATGCATGTTTAGCTCTTACCAACGACGGCTGAGTGCAAAACAGTTAGGAATTTTTCAGCCCTTAAAGCATAGGGCAACATTGTGGGTATCAATAATTGAATAGAACCTACTGTATGTACCCCTACTTTATAAAATATAATCCAACACTGACCCTGAAGACCAAGAGATCTATCTTGCAGCCTAATAGAACTGTTGAGCCTAATAGAAAATCCAGCCTTTGTTGGGAATATTTCATAATTATATTGAGAATAATTTAGATTTCTTTTTTGTCCCGTCTACAGTATAATGTCATCACATTGCATTGTTCATCTATATTTTTTATTTAGTTCTCTACATTTTGATAATTCACGTCGTATTACTTGCCACAAATCAATTTACTGTGGCATATGTGTCATCTACATCCAAAAGTTTTTACTGAAACAAAAAAAAAAGGGTTATATAGTTGAGATAATTGTGATCTGTGATCCTGCTCCAGTGGTTTCTCTAAAGTGTTATGTGAGCAAAATGAATTTATGTGGAGCTGTGCTTTAACTCTAAAGGTGAGAATTTTGTGAGAAAGCTACCCATCTGTGCAGTTAGCTTTCTGCGAATCAATGGACGGTAGGAATCTTCACCTGCCAAGACACAGAAAATCAATTTCAATAAGATTAAGTTAAAGATAGTACAAAGGGTCATCAACAGACAG
Organism: Bufo gargarizans; assembly: GCF_014858855.1. Classification (NCBI taxonomy): domain Eukaryota; kingdom Metazoa; phylum Chordata; class Amphibia; order Anura; family Bufonidae; genus Bufo; species Bufo gargarizans. The sequence continues at coordinate 79,791,334 of NC_058088.1, read as the reverse complement.
CGATATGACATAGATTAATAAAGCCTGGATCTTGTAAGACAAACACTGCTATTTTGACACCCACACAACCTGGAATATGAAGTAGAGAGTATACTCCTCTGAGTTTCAATGAAGAGATTAATTTTTAGACGCAATAAACTTTGTGCTCTTTTACAAAGTTAGCATACCCTTTCCAACCACTTTCAGGCAAATAATTGCTGGCTCACAAGGTCTTTCTGTGTGGCCCTCAGTAGAGAAACTGTATACACCACGTATAGTAGCACGCTCTGTATTCAGGTTTGCAAGTGGATTCGAAGAAAGGACTAACATTGCCTTGAAAATAATTCTGTTATTGCTCCAGAGATCACGTCTCTCAAGATGTTGTCTCACTACAGGAAATGGCATTTATCATGTACAGAAAGTTAATACAAGGCACTTACTAATGTATTGTGATTGTTCATATTGCTTCCTTTGCTGGCTGGATTCATTTTTCAGTTGCATTATAGACCGCTCGTTTCCAGGGGTTATGACCACCCTGCAGTCTATCAGTGGTGCTCGTGCTTGCATACTTTAGGAAAAATTGCTGGGCTCTCTGGTGGCTGGGACTATGGGATCTGTTCTGCAGCAGTGGCCGAAACCCCTGGCGGGAGGCAAAGGAGGCAGTATGGACCTTTAAAATACATTAGTAAGTGCCTTGTATTAACTTTGTCTACAAGATAAATGCCACTTGCTCCAGTGAGACAACCCTGAAATGGTTAAGCCTCATTCACACGTCCATGTTTAAATCAATGAGAACGGTCAGTGATGCCGTGAAGATGTCCGTCATGGATCCGTGTTGGTTCTGTGTGTCCATTTTTGGCTGTCCATGTGTCATCAGCGTTTCACTGATACTGCACAGCTGAAAAAAGATTTTCAAAGCATCTCTTCCTAATGATTCATAAAACACAGATGGCATCCGTGTTGCATCAGTAGTTTTCGCAGACCCATAGACTATAATGGGTGTGATAGATCCGTGAACACGGACACAATAAGCATGCATTCGTGTTAAAAACACTGACCCACGGACTGTGTTAAATCAAATGAATGGGGTTGTGTGCTGTCCTTGGAGAACACATACAGCACATGTCTGTGGAACACCGACATGTAAATGAGGCTTTATTCAGTGAGACAAAATATTTTTTAAATGGCTCAAAGTTTAAAAAAAATCAATACAAAAATAATCAATACTCTCCCTCATCAATCTACGGTTGCTCTGGTTCTAACACTTACTGAGTCCCCAGTGGCCTTTTCTCCATGGTCCAGTCTTCATATGCAGGAAATGCCAGGAAAGGCCCATTCAGCCAATCACTGGTTGCTACAGTGACCCACGTTAGCCTGTTATTGGCTGAGCGGGCTTTTCCTGGCATTTCCTACAGGTAAAGAATGGAACAGGATGGATGGAGATCTGTGAATATCGATTCTTTATTTTTATTTTTTTCATCTCACTGAGCACTTTACTTAACATTTTGGCCGTTCAGGACAATTCTTTAAAGAGTTATTTTAGCCTATATTTAATTAATGTATTTATAAATAAATAAAAGAACCATACAACATTCTCATGGGGTTATGTGACTGTCACCCGGTTTAGTCCTACTCAGCAAAGACCTAGTCCACCTCACAGATTAGAGATGAAAGCAACCAGGTCTAGATTAAGGGTGGTGGAGCTGAAACCTCCTGTCTATCTGGAGGTGTTTGACAATTTTTTATTCCCTCTCCTGATGACAGTATACTTGAGCATATAGCCCCTAGGTTTCTTGGACTAGCAGCTTCCAAATGAGTTATTAAAGCTCTTGACAAAGAGAAAGGAGCTCCAGTCCCTAGTGATAAAAATATTAGTAGACCTTTGTGAGGTTGGAGATACACTTGAAAACTTTTCATACTTCCAATTTGTTATGCTAGTAGTGTCTGCCTGAGTGCACTGGGAGATATAGACCTTTATGTAGTGGAGGCCCCTGAGCATGTGCTTCTTTTGACCTCAATATAATCTGGCCCTGGATACTAAGTGTAGTTTCAGCAAGTCTGTGTGGGCTACATACATCAGCAGCAACACAAAGCCTTCTCCTGCTCTAGTTTGTTGCAGTCTATCAGTGTAGTTAAATTAAACTACTCTCTAGGCTGTTTAGCTCATAGAAAACGATAGACTGGATACAAACTCTCATCTTGGATCTTTGCGAGTCCCCCAAAAAATCATGTTCACTCTTTTAAACTCAGAGAAGTGCTGGAGTATGGGCTATCAGACAAGCTCTCAGTGAGATTTTAACACAGAATAGCTTGCTGCAGCTGCTATGCACTGTGCAACAAATAAGCTGCAGAACAGAACCTAAATGGTACAAAATATTTAATATAAATCTATAAAAAAAAATCATCTCAAAATACCATCTGAGATTTTTTAAATATTGATTTAGATGTATCTATAGTGTATAAATCTCAGTACGTATTTAAGCTGTTAAGCTTTAAGGAGTCATTCAGCTGTCAAGTGAAGGAAACTGCAGGGATGCTGACATACAACTGAACAAGCAGTGGGGAATTAAATTAGATTAAAAATTGGAAAACGCTCTAGAATCTTTTCATAATCATATTTTTATGAAAATGACAAAGACGACTGGTACATAATGCAGAACTAAAGTAAACCCTCCATGATCAAGCAAGGGATTCTGATATGACTGTGATTGAGATCACACTCGTACTGAAAAGTGTCTTGCACAGTCTGCTGTGGCCTACTGAGTACAAAGTGGCAGGCTCCAGGCAAAAAATGATTTATCCATGTTGTTATAATGAGCAGAATAATTAATAGCTGTGACATCCATCACTTCACAACTAGAGGACTATCCAACTTACTTGAGGAGTTTATTTCTACAGTGAGTTAGAAAAGACACTGAAGACAAATGATAACAAGACAACAATGAAACCTTGCTTCGATTTATGATTTTGCCACAAAATATGCAGGTTTGCATATTATTCTATTATCTGTGGATAATACATAAAGGAGCACATAGAAAAATGTTACTCTAAGCTGTGGTTCAACGAGCTAAAGGGCATCTGTCAGCAGATTTGTACCTATGAAACTGGCTGACCTGTTGCATGTGCCATGGCCCAAGTCCCTCTGTCCCTCTTTGTCCCTAAATCTCCCTCTTTTTAATCTGAGGTATAGATTTTCATTATTGGATTTACAGTATTGATCCAGAAAGTGTTTGGCTGGTTCCCATGTGCATATTAGAGCCCTCCTTGCATATCATTTTATTATTTGATGCAATTAGAATTTTAGAAATTTCTATATTCAGAACATTTTTTTTACATTTTTTTAAGAAAAAACTACTGAAGTGCATAGATATGCAGTAAAAATGAACATTGACAATGAACCGTAAGTGCCCCACATTGTATATCCAAAAAGTTGGGAGGTATGCATCTGTGTTGAATCCATATTCATATGTTCCCGCATTGCTGAGAAAAATGAAGTTTGATTATATGCAAGTGAGCTTCTAGGAGCAACGGGGGCATTGCCATTACTCCAATAGGCTCTGGTCTCTTTGCAATTGCCCCACCCTCTGCACTTATGACTATAGGAGAAGTCAGGGCCAGACGTGATCACATTTGCACTGCCTGGCCCAGTCAATCAAAGTGCAGGGGCTGCAGCAGTTGCCGAAAGAGCTGAGGTATAGCGGCAACGTCCCTGTTGCTCCTCATTTTCATATATTAAAACATAATGGGTGCGCATATGAATATTGGGCCAAAACAGATGCCTTCCGCTGCCAAGCGCACACGCAACAGGCCAGCAAGTTTCATAGGTACAAACCTGCTGACAGATGCCTGCACCGAAGGCAGACAGAAGACACTGTGTGCACTGTTGCTCCCCCTTCTCTATCTGCTAGCCCTTGCCTTCTATCTTGAGTGACCAGGGTCAGGAGAGATAATTATGCCAGCCCTGTCAATGAAGAAGGAAAGAGAAGGGCAGGCAGAAGAAACGAAGGTGCATAGAGTGGCTTGGTCCCGTCCTCAGTGCACTTAACGACTTATTTGCATAAAGATAAAAAAATAAAATTTCTCCAGAATGAAGCAGTGGATCGCTACATGAAAGGGTTCATTACATTCGGCTGAGCTAGCCCTACAAGGCACTGTCCCTGGTTTAACGTTGAATTTCATGGTGACATGGCTTTATTGCCACAGGTATATCTCAACAAATGTCTCCCATTACTAAAGTAATTCTCTTAGTCTCCCGAAGCATACCGTACGTGACGGAACATGATCGTGAGATGAGACAACTCAGTATTGCGATCTAGAACTGCTTAATTGAGTTATATAAACCTTGGCTTTGTAGAAGGGATATATTGTTTGAATTATCATCTTTTATGTGAAGCCCGCTCGCTCTCTTTTGTCTCTCTAACAGCTGTGGTAAATTACATGAAAGACTCAAAGTAGCTGAACTCCAAAGTATAATTTGCCACACAGTGGAATATTCAGCTTCTCCCAGCACATCTCTAATTCCCTGCACGTTCCAGCTGAAGAAAAGGATCATTTGAGAATAAAGTCTGAAATTGTTTCTGACAAACCGCAGGCCCACACTGATATTGTACTCTGCAGGCTGCAGCGGCTCTGAGTAATGTACTTATATTAGCATAAGACTGTATTCCATGTCATTTGAAGATGTTTAACTTTTTCATGGAGAAGATTACCTTATTTTATGGGATCTTCCTCAAGAAATATCTTGTCAGCTACTGTGCTGGTCTTCGTGCCCCAAGAGAAACTTATTTAGACTCCGTGAATAAATGCGTCCATTTATAGTGAAATCTGCAAAGATTTGTTGAATCCATTACGCAGTGGACACCAGATGTCCCTAATGAACCCCATTGGATTATAATTAGAGATGAGCGAATTTCAAAAAAATTCGATTCGGCCGGTTCGGCGAATTTTCCCAAAAAATCAATACTGTGAGTCAGTATGACATGTAGATGACAGGTGTCGCTCTTAGAATCACTGCATACTTCACTTATTTGGGCAGTTACGAGGTCAAAACTGACTAAATAACTCAAGTGTGAACTCAGCCTTATAGGTTGATGTTAGCGCTAAGAAGAAGAGCACTCCTTTTACACCATCGTGTATCATGATTAAACACTTATACAAGTAGAGCCCCCCGACAGAGTGGAGAGGGTGTCAGCAGTAAGTTTTTGTTGACGTCACTGATTGATTTTCCCCATTCTCTGATCCGTCAGAACAATTACCCAGAAAAAAACGATCCTGTCTGTGGAGCATACGCCTTCACTCGGTCAGCATTTGGTAAGTAATCCATCAGTATTTCTAAAGCTAAAAAAAACTGGAGTGGATCCAAAACAGAGATGACACGTGAATGGAATATTTGCATGTCTTCTGTGTTTTCTAACCACTCCTGCTTTTGGCTACCAAATCAGCTGACCTCCGCGCGACAGTCTTACGGATTCAGAGACCGCAGGCGGCTGGTTCCAATGGTGGGTACCTAGCCTGCCCTGAACCTAAGATTGCCCTCCCGGACAGATTTTCTGGGGGTAGTGACGATTTCATTCGGTTCAGGGAATCGTGTAAGTTGTACTTTAAGCTGTGTCCATACTCTTCTGGGGATGAGTGTCAACATGTGGGTATGATCATTTCTTTGCTTAAGGCTACATGCACACGACCGTATGTGTTTTGCGATCCGCAAAAAAAACGGATGACGTTCCGTATAGCATCAGTTTTTTTTGCGGATCTGTTTTTTTTTGCGGATCCATTGTAATAATGCCTATTCGTAACGGACATGCTGATGTGGACAGCACACGGTGTGCTGTCCGCGGTTTTTGCGGACCCATTGAAATGAATGGGTCCGCATCCTATCCGCAAAAAAAACGGATCGGACACAGAAACAAAATACGGTCGTGTGCATAAGGCCTAAGGATGATGCACAATCTTGGGATTTTTCTCTGCCGACCGGATCACCGTCTCTCCAGTCAGTAGATGAATTTTAAAGAGCTTTGGGTCTTATTTATGATGATCCGGATCGGCTCTCTCAGGCTGAGACCAAGTTGCATGGTTTACAGCAAAAAAAGATTGTACCCTTAGACCATGTCTGGACTTCCGTGATCTCAACCATATTTCCGTCCATGATCCTTACCCCCTCCTTTGATTCCGGATTTGTTGAATCAATTTGTCGTTGCCAAGGTGTTCTCTAAATTTGATCTGAGGGGGCATAAAATTTGGTAAGGATCAAAGAAGGGACGAATAGAAGACAGCCTTTAATACCCCTGAGGGTCATGCCTTTTGGGTTAACCAATTCTCCAGCAGTTTTTCAACACTTTATAAATGACATCTTTTATCATCTGGTGGGGAGATTTGTTGTTGTATATCTGGGTCACATACAAATTTATTCTACAGACATGGAGACTCATCAGGATCATGTGAGACAGGTGTTACAGATCCTAAAAGAGAATAAATTGTATGTGAAGATGGAAAAATGTGTTTTTGCTGTTTAGGAAGTGCAATTCCTGGGTTACCTACTCTCATCCTCAGGTTTTCGTATGTGTCCCGAGAAAGTCTGTGCGGTGTTGGACTGGGATCGACCCAAAAATCTGAAAGCACTTATGCGGTTTTTGGGATTCACCAACTACTACCGTAAATTCATCTTGAACTATTCTACTGTGGTTAAACCTTTAACAGACATAACTAGGAAGGGAGTCGATTTCTCAGTTTGATTTGAGACGGCATTACAAGCCTTTTCTGCTGTGAAGGAATATTTTGCTTCAGCTCCTATTCTGGTGCAACCTGACATGTCTTAGCCATTCAGGTGGAGGTTGACGCATCCGTGGTAGGGGTGGGAGCAGTTTTGTCGCAAGGTACTTCACCTAGTAAATGGCGCCATGTGCTTTCATCAAAAAAAAAACTCTTGACTGCTGAAAGAAATTATGCTGTGGGTAATAGGGAATTGCTGGCCATTAAGTTGGCTTTTGAAGAATGGCGGCATTGGTTGGAAGGAGCAATTCATCCTATTACGGTAAATATGGATCACAAAAATCTGGCTTACCGTGAATCGGCTAAACGTCTGAATCCAAGGCAGGCCAGATGGTCGCTGTTTTTTTTACCAGTTTTAACTTCATTGTCACCTACTACCCTGGGGCTAAGAACATCAAGACGGATGCTTTGTCGCACAGCTTTCCTTATGGGGGGGGGGGGGGGGTGATTCTAAAGATCCTAGTCCTGTTTTGTCTGAAGGGGTAGTCATATCTGCCCTATATCCTGATCTTGAGGCTAAGGCGTTGGAGGCACAAGAGGATGCACCAGACTCTTGTCCTCCAGGGAAATTGTTTGTTCCTTCAGACTTGCGTCACAAGGTATTTGAGGAACATCACTGTACTGTCTTGGCTGGACACCCTGGGAGTAGATCCACTGTCGATCTTATCTCGTGCAGATTTTGGTGGCTGGGGCTGCGTAAGTGTGTTGAGGACTATGTGTCAGCCTGTTGTACCTGTGCTCATGCTAAGGTAACACATACTCAGCCTTCTGGATCTCTTCTTCCGTTACCCATCCCTTCCAGACTTTGGATGCATTTGTCCATGGACTTTATCCCAGACTTACCAAATTTTTCGGGAAAAACTGTGATCCTGGTGGTAGTTGATTAGTTTAGGAAAATGGCACATTTTATAGCATTGCCTGCTCTACCTCATGCCAAAACTCTTGCACAGGTGTTTGTCGATAACATTGTGAAACTACATGGCATTCCCTCTGATGTGGTGTCTGATCGGGGGACTCAATTTGTTTCCAGATTCTGGAAAGTGTTCTGTACTCGACTGGGGGTACAATTGTCCTTTTCTTCGGCTTTTCATCCTCAGTCGAACGGACAGACAGAGTGCACCAATCAAAATCTGGAGACCTACTTGAGATGTTTTGTTTTGGGGAACCAGGAGAACCAGGTCTTCATTCTTGTCGTTAGCTGAGTTTGCCATTAATAACCGTAGACAGTAGTCCACTGATAAGTCGCTGTTTTTGGGGCATATGGATTCCATCCGCAGTTTGGCACATTTTCTGGTTCTCAAACTTCTGGTATTCCTGAGGAGGAACAATTTTCCTCTTCTTTGTCTTCAATTTGGCTGAAAATTCAAAATAACCTGAAAAAGATGGGCAACAGGTGCATGTGGCTGACAGGAGACGTATGCATGGTCCGGACCTGAGAGTGGGTGATTCTGTCCACAAGAAACATTAAGCTTAAGGTACCTCCTTGGAAGTTGGTCCCAAGATTTATTGGTCCATATAAGGTCACTGCCATTGTTAACCTTGTAGCCTTCCATCTTGAACTTCCTCAGGCTTTGAAAATTCATAACGTATTTAATAAGTCATTGTTGAAGAAATGTGTCGTACCTGTTGAGCCTCCTCCTTGCCTCCCGCTCCTGTCATGGTGGACGGTAATTTAGAATTTTTAAATCAGCAGGATTGTGGACTCCCGAGTTCTCCGTAGAGCCCTCCAGTATCTCGTCCACTGGAAGGGTTACGGACCAGAGGAGAGGATGTGGGTTCCAGAGGCCGATGTTAATGCGAATCGTCTGGTGAAGGCCTTTCACAGAGCCCATCCTGATAAGGTCGGTCCTAGGTGCCTGGAGGTCACCAGTAGAAGGTGGGGTACTATCACGGTCCCTCAGGTGACTGGTGTCAGGAGATCAGAGAGACTGGCTGAGCGTGGAGGAATCTAACAGTCTCCTTGATTTCTCTTGATTCAATGTTGATAGGGTTAATGACCTCTTTCCTTTTCTCAGCTGTTGCTCAGTGGTCATCACTTCTACACTTTATAGTCTGACCCGACCCTTCTGACTATGCGGTAGATAGCTTTATTTGGGTTTGGCTGAGGTGGTGTGAGGACATCTCTGGTGTTCCTGTTTTTCCATCTCAACAGAAGTTAAGTGTCGCGTTTGTTTGTATGTATCTGGGCCTGAGACTGAGACTTCCATTCATCCTTTTTGGGAGGAATAGGTTGTCTCTGGACCTTAACCTTTTCCTGGACCTTATAGGGAAATCAGGGCCTAGGTATACTGCATATGAATATTCATACCTTCAAGGTCTATTTATATTGATAGTTAGTCAGGGCCCGGATTAGGTTTTTCTAGGAGGTGACCTGTTTCTTCCCTAGTTTCCAAGTCCAGTTACTGTTCCCCTTCCCTCCTGTGTTAAGTGTAGAGTTTCCCCCCCACACTGATCGTGACATCACGACCTCCCACTGCTGCCACTCTGCTGACTCCTGGCCACGCTAGCGACTTGCTAGCTCTGCCGCTGCCTCACGTGCAAGCTGGCACCCTCTTCTCCTAATGATTATGAAGCCCTTAATTCACCCGGCTCCCAAGTGAGATCAGCTACATCCTCATCAAGTACTGTCTGCACATCACTAATGTCCTCCTCAACGGTCTCTGGGTCAAGAGCCTGTCCGCTTGCAACACCAGCTTCCACACCACTCTCCTTATCACTACTTGCCCACCTACCGGAGGAATCAGCGAATGTCTCCTCCACATCTTGGCTGGCTAGTAGCTGCTGACTGTCCTCTAGTAGCTTGTCCTCACTGTATAGTGGAGCTGAGCCCACAGCATATAATGCTTGTCTGGCTAAGGGAACAGAAAAGGACAGAGGCAGGTTGAGAACAGGTGAACGCACAGGGCCTGCTTCTGGGCCATGCCATCTAAGGGTGGTGTCTGACGAACCCACCGTCTCTTGGCTTGAGGTGTCTGATGTCATTTGGGATGAAGTGGATGACCGAGTCAACCATTCAAGAACCGCTGGGTTGCTGGTCAAGACACGACAGCTAGATGAGACCGGGAGCTCAGGCCTCTCTCTGCGACTCCTGCTGCCACACCCTCTTACTCTGCTGCGACCTGAGCCTGCACCAGAGAAATTTAGGCCTCTGCCACTCCCCTGTGCAGGGCCTGGCACGACTTGTCTTGACAAACTGTGCAGGGCCTGGCACTTCTCTGTCTGACTGTTAGATCAAATGAATAAATAAAAAGGAAGTTTAAAAAACCCTAAAAAAGTCTGTAGTTTTCTCACTTTACCACACAACGGCTAATAAGCCTTTTTTTCCCACTAATACTCGCCAAATAAGGCTTTAGAACATATAATTGCACAGCTGAACAGCAAATAGGACCTTACTTTTTTTTTTTTTTTTTTTTTACTTATGCACGCCACAAAACGCTTTAGAACATATAACTGCACCGCTGATCGGCAAATAATATATATATTTTTGCCACTAATACATGCCAAAAAGGGCTTTAGAACATATGACTGCACCGCTGAATGGAAAATATTATATTTTTTTTTGCCACTAATACATGCCAAAAAGGACTTTAGAACATATAACTGCACTGCCGAATGGAAAATAATATATATTTTTTTGCCACCAATACACGCCTAAAAGGGCTTTAATTCTAACTTCACCACACAACGGCAAATACTTTTTTTTTGTGCCACTTATACACGCAAAAAAGTGCTTTAGAACATAGAACTGCATCGCTGAATGGCAAAAAATATATATTTTTTTGCCACTAATACACACCAAAAAGGGCTTTAGAACATATAACTGCACTGCTGAACGGCAAATAGACCCTTTTTTGCCACTAATACACACCACAAGGGGCTTTAGAACATATAACTGCACCGCTGAATGGCAAATAATAAATATTTTTGTGCCACTAATACACGCCAAAAAGGGCTGTAATTTTCTCACTTCACCACACAATGGCTAATAAGCCCTTTTTCCCCAATAATGCAAGCCATATACAGTGAATATAAAAAGTCTACACACCCCTGTTAAAATGTCAGGTTTCTGTGATGTAAAAAAAATGAGACAAAGATAAATCATTTCAGAACTTTTTTCACCTTTAATGTGACCTATAAACTGTACAACTCAATTGATAAACAAACTGAAATCTTTTAGGTAGAGGGAAAAAAATATATAAAAATAAAATAATATGGTTGCATAAGTGTGCACACCCTTAAACTAATACTTTGTTGAAGCACCTTTTGATTTTGTTACAGCACTCAGTCTTTTTGGGCATGAGTCTATCAGAATGGCACATTTTGACTTGGCAATATTTGCCAACTCTTTGCAAAAACACTCCAAATCTGTCAGATTACGAGGGCATCTCCTGTGCACAGCCCTCTTCAGATCACCCCACAGATTTTCAATCAGATTAAGGTCTGGGCTCTGGCTGGGCCATTCCAAAACTTTAATCTTCTTCTGGTGAAGCCATTTCTTTGTTGATTTGGATGCATGCTTTGGGTCGTTGTCATGCTGAAAGGTGAAGTTCCTCTTCATGTTCAGCTTTCTAGCAGAAGCCTGAAGGTTTTGTGCCAATATTGACTGGTATTTGGAACTGTTCATAATTCCCTCTAGCTTAACTAAGGCCCCAGTTCCAGCTGAAGAAAAACAGCCCCAAAGCGTGATGCTGCCACCACCATGCTTCACTGTGGGTATGGTGTTCTTTTGGTGATGTGCAGTGTTGTTTGTGCACCAAACATATCTTTTGGAATTATGGCCAAAAAGTTCAACCTTGGTTTCATAAGGCCATAACACCTTTTCCCACATGCTTTTGGGAGACTTCAGATGTGTTTTTGCAAAATGTAGCCTGGCTTGGATGTTTTTCTTAGTAAGAAAAGGCCTTCGTCTTGCCACTCTACCCCATAGCCCAGACATATGAAGAATACCGGAGATTGTTGTCACATGTACCACACAGCCAGTACTTGCCAGATATTCCTGCAGCTCCTTTAATTTTGCTGTAGACCTCTTGGTAGCCTCCCAGACCAGTTTTCTTCTCGTCTTTTCATCAATTTTGGAGGGATGTCCAGTTCTTGGTAATGTCACTGTTGTGTCATATTTTCTCCACTTGATGATGACTGTCTTCACTGTGTTCCATGGTATATCTAATTCCTTGGAAATTCTTTTGTACCCTTCTCCTGACTGATATCTTTTAACAATGAGATCCCTCTGATGTTTTGGAAGCTCTCTGTGGACTATAGCTTTTGCTGTGGGATGCGACTGAGAAAGTTTCAGGAAAGACCCACTAGAGCAGCTGAACTTTTTTGGGGGGTTAATCAGAGGCACTTTAAATGATGGTAAATGTATGCTGACTCCTATTTAACATGATTTTGAATGTGATTGCTTAATTCTGAACACAGCTAAATCCCCAGTTATAACCACATTATTTTAGTTTTTTTTTAGTTTTCTTCCCGCCACCTAAAAGATTTCATTTTGTTTTTCCATTGAGTGTTACAGTTTATAGGTCACATTAAAGGTGGAAAAAGTTCTGAAATTATTTATCTTTGTCTAATTTTTTTACATCACAGAAACCTGACATTTTAACAGGGATGTGTACACTTTTTATATCCACTGTAACTGCACTGCACAAGGACAAATAAGACGTAGAAATATTTCCTTGTTATAAACCCTGTTAATGGCTGTATCACACAGCACTTCTGCAACACGCCAGACCTGCAGGGTATAGCGAAGTGAGGTCACGGTTATGGGCAATCGAGGGTTACTCACTGTATTGGAGAACCCTGGGCAGGCGCGTGGCAGTGAAGGAGAGGTAGACACGGTTCCTCTGGGGCACACTCTGTATGTAGAGACCAGGCCTGATGGTGGATGAGGTGCCCTGGATGTTATGGGTATTTTGAGTGCCTGGGGCAAGGTCCCTGTTGGATTCGTGACGCCAGTGCCTTTAACGGTGGCACACCGGTTGGTAGTTGGAATGATGGAGGTACACAGGTAGTATAGTGAACCAAACGTTACTTTACTGAACAGTCCAACTTTGTACAGCAGGTGGTAACACAGTCTTTCAAATCACAGTTCCACAAGTAGGCTTATTCACAAAATGGCAGGTATTAATTATGCAAGATACGCAGAGGGTAAATTCACAATGCACTCAGAAGCAGGTTGTACCTTTCCTCAGAAATAATGTACACTGTCCTTTCTAGAACTCCTGTTCTGGCTTTCTATCTCAAGGCCCGGATGCCTAAAGGGTGGCTTAAATCCTTGGTAATTATATCTTCCTCTGGTATTAATTAAATCCTTGCTTTCCTTTCTATTTGCATCTGCCCATCAGGGTTACTTATCTTTCCCTGGATCTTCCTTACTTGGCTGGTGATTAACTGTGGGTTTCTCCCAGGAGGTTCTGTCCTGCTACTGGGGTGACTTCAGAGCTAACTACGGCTCTCTTGGCTTCAGGCAGGCTAGGTCTCCTCACTAGCCTCCTGGTCATAGCTAGCAGCCAGGGCTATCAAGCTGCATGTCAGGAGGAGGCTTTCTAACCTCTGTCTTCTCAGACTCCTGACTCTGCACTGCACTAACACTCCCTGTCTAGACCTGGACATTTATACTAGGGGCTCCCTATCTCCCTCTAGTGTCTGGGATGTCTAACTACACCCAACTAGGCCTGCTATTGCATCATACAGGGGAAACATTGCATGTAAAACACATTAGAACATACATTAAATGCACAATTAAATATGACATTTCTGTCCCTTGTGAGCAGGAGTAACGCGCATACCAATTGACCCTTTGTGTAGTGCCACCCCTACCTAGTGGGACACTACACTTCCACCCCAATAACAAGAACGGTTTGCTGGAATTACAGAGCTGTATAATGGCAATTTGGATCCGCAGTTAGTACAGCAAGGTGTAATAGGCATGTTTCTATTACCCAGACTCCCCTACTGAACCCTGTTCCGCTTCAATAATGTGGAATCATTCCTCCCTATCCTTTCCCTGAACTTCTATACAAAAAATAAAAGTTTTAAAGTCTTTTCTACCACTGTCCCTAGCACTTGCTGAAGTCTCTCCCTGCACTAAGTACACTGGAAAATGGCTGAATCCAAGATGGTTAAGGCTATTTATAGGGCTGTGACATAACAGGGCTGGCTGCTGATTGGCTGCATGCATGGCATTGTGGGTGATCCCTCGTTCCCAGAGTTCCTTGCTGCATGTCCTGACATGTGCAGCAGTGACTGGTTACCACGAAGCGAGAGGAAATTCGGATTTGGTTAAAGATGAGCAAATTTTTCAAAAATTCGATTCGGCCAGTTCGCTGAATTTTTAAGAAAAATTAGCTTCGATCCGAATTTATTTGCTGCGAATCGTGTTAAAAAAACTATTTCCTGGCTGCTGAGAGCCTTTATAGTGGTGTAGAACACTGTGCCTTGCAGTAACACGCATAGGGAGTCTACTTTGGTAGTGAAATAATACTGTGAGTCCATATGACATGCAGATGACAGGCGTCGTTCTTAGAATCACTGCATACTTCACTTATTTGGGCTGTCACGGGGCCAAAACTGACCAAATAACTCAAGTGTGAACTCAGCCTTATAGGTCGATGTTAGCGCTAAGAAGAAGCGCATTACTTTTACACCATCGTCTATCATGATTTAACACTTATATAAGTAGAGCCCCCCGACAGAGTGGAGACGGTGTCAGCAGTAAGTTTTTGTTGACGTCACTGATTTTCCCCATTCTCTGATCCGTCAGAACAATTACCCAGAAAAAACTGATCCTATCTGTGGAGCATATGCCTTCACTCGATCAGCATTTGCTCAATAATCCATCAGTATTGCTAAAGGCAAAAAAAAACTGAGTGGATCCAAAACAGAGATGACACATGTGTTTTCTACCCACTCCTGCTTTTGACTATCAAATCATAAGCCGATTCTGTTGGGACCATACAGGCCTTAAAGCTGCTACACAGACAGGATCTGTTGTGCGTCTAATTTTTCCTTCCTTCTTCAGATCAGAAGAAGTTTCAAATAAATGATCATGTCAGCCAGGCCAAAAGCCAAAATAGTGGACCAGTCATGAAGTGGCAAGGGTGGGAACAGAATGAGAAGTCCACAGAGTGGACCTATGACATAGTGGTGAGGTGAAAGCAGCATGAGGAGACCACAGAGTGGCCCAATGAAAGAGTCTGGAGGTGGAAGCAGTATGAGGAGGCTACCGAGTGGCACAATGACAAAGTCTGTAGGTGGCATCAGCTGAATTAGGAGAAGGCTACCGAGTGGTAAAATGACAGAGTCTGCAGGTGGCGGCAGCATGAGGAGACCACAGAGCGGCACAATGACAGAGTCTGGAGGTGGCGGCAGCATTAGCATCAAGAGGAGGCCACAGAGAGGCACAATGACAAAGTCTGGAGGTTGCAGCTGCATGAGGAGACCACAGAGCTGCACAATAACAGAGTCTGGAGGTGGCGGCAGCATCAGGGGGCCACAGAGTGGCAAGGTGACATACTGTGGAGGTGAGTTGCAATAACAGTACCCGCTGAAGATGGTGGGTGAAAGAAGGAGCACTTGGCATCAGATGTGTGGCATCAGGTGGGTAACAGCATCAGAATAGTAGCTGAGGCAGGTAGCCATAAGAAACCCGTCTCTTTTGTCAAATTGTTGGTGTGGCACCGTGGATAATCTATTCTGATGCATCAGGCATTGGTGTGTGGAAATACTGGCTGATCCATGCTTGATTCATCTTGATGCAGTGTCCCACTACGTGCTATATGTGGGCACTTTAAACTCTTGATAAATGTAATTTCAAATGTATTGTAGTATCATGCTGTAATTACCTTTAACAGGCTGGCAGTGTCATTTACCTTTATTTGCCCCTAGGTGGTGCTGGCACCACTTATATATATACATAGCTGAGGGGGTGTCAAGTCAGTGTTGTGTGTTGAGGATGAGATTGAAAGAGGAGGAAGTTAATGGAGGAGGTAGAAATTAGTTTTTCCACCAAAATAATTCACAAAAGATTTTACCGCATAGAAGTGCAGCACTGAACGCTGAATACAATTTTTTTTTCCCTGAAATAACGCACAAAAGATTTTACCACATATACAGTGGCGGAAATAATTATTTGACCCCTCACTGATTTTGTAAGTTTGTCCAATGACAAAGAAATGAAAAGTCTCAGAACAGTATCATTTCAATGGTAGGTTTATTGTAACAGTGGCAGATAGCACATCAAAAGGAAAATCGAAAAAATAACTTTAAATAAAAGATAGCAACTGATTTGCATTTCATTGAGTGAAATAAGTATTTGAACCCCTACCAACCATTAAGAGTTCTGGCTCCCACAGAGTGGTTAGACACTTCTACTCAATTAGTCACCCTCATTAAGGACACCTGTCTTAACTAGTCACCTGTATAAAAGACACCTGTCCACAGAATCAATCAATCAAGCAGACTCCAAACTCTCCAACATGGGAAAGACCAAAGAGCTGTCCAAGGATGTCAGAGACAAAATTGTAGACCTGCACAAGGCTGGAATGGGCTACAAAACCATTAGCAAGAAGCTGGGAGAGAAGGTGACAACTGGTGCGATTGTTCGAAAATGGAAGGAGCACAAAATGACCATCAATCGACCTCGCTCTGGGGCTCCACGCAAGATCTCACCTCGTGGGGTGTCAATGGTTCTGAGAAAGGTGAAAAAGCATCCTAGAACTACACGGGAGGAGTTAGTTAATGACCTCAAATTAGCAGGGACCACAGTCACCAAGAAAACCATTGGAAACACATTACACCGCAATGGATTAAAATCCTGCAGGGCTCGCAAGGTCCCCCTGCTCAGGAAGGCACATGTGCAGGCCCGTCTGAAGTTTGCCAATGAACACCTGAATGATTCAGAGAGTGACTGGGAGAAGGTGCTGTGGTCTGATGAGACCAAAATAGAGCTCTTTGGCATTAACTCAACTCGCTGTGTTTGGAGGAAGAAAAATGCTGCCTATGACCCCCAAAACACCGTCCCCACCGTCAAGCATGGGGGTGGAAACATTTTGCTTT
The DNA here is from genome assembly GCF_014858855.1 of Bufo gargarizans. Classification (NCBI taxonomy): domain Eukaryota; kingdom Metazoa; phylum Chordata; class Amphibia; order Anura; family Bufonidae; genus Bufo; species Bufo gargarizans. The sequence continues at coordinate 79,774,531 of NC_058088.1, read as the reverse complement.
GGGGGTGTTTTTCTGCTAAGGGCACAGGACAACTTATTCGCATAAACGGGAAAATGGACGGAGCCATGTATCGTGAAATCCTGAGCGACAACCTCCTTCCCTCTGCCAGGAAACTGAAAATGGGTCGTGGATGGGTGTTCCAGCACGACAATGACCCAAAACATACAGCAAAGGCAACAAAGGAGTGGCTCAAGAAGAAGCACATTAAGGTCATGGAGTGGCCTAGTCAGTCTCCGGACCTTAATCCAATCGAAAACCTATGGAGGGAGCTCAAGCTCAGAGTTGCACAGAGACAGCCTCGAAACCTTAGGGATTTAGAGATGATCTGCAAAGAGGAGTGGACCAACATTCCTCCTAAAATGTGCGCAAACTTGGTCATCAATTACAAGAAACGTTTGACCTCTGTGCTTGCAAACAAGGGTTTTTCCACCAAGTATTAAGTCTTTTTTTGTTAGAGGGTTCAAATACTTATTTCACTCAATGAAATGCAAATCAGTTGCTATCTTTTATTTAAAGTTATTTTTTCGATTTTCCTTTTGATGTGCTATCTGCCACTGTTACAATAAACCTACCATTGAAATGATACTGTTCTGAGACTTTTCATTTCTTTGTCATTGGACAAACTTACAAAATCAGTGAGGGGTCAAATAATTATTTCCTCCACTGTAACTGCAGTGCTGAACGCTGAATGAAATTTGTTTTTCCACTGAAATAATTCACAAAAGATTTGACCGCATATAAGTGCTGCACTTAATGGTGAATACAATTTTTTCCCCCCACCAAAATAAGTCACAAAAGATTTTACCACATATACAGTCAGGTCCATAAATATTGGGACATCAACACAATTCTAATTTTTTTTGCTCTATACACCACCACAATGGATTTGAATGAAACAAACAAGATGTGCTTTAACTGCAGACTGTCAGCTTTAATTTGAGGGTATTTACATCCAAATAAGGTAAATGGTGTAGGAATTACAAAAGTTTGCATATGTGCTTCCTACTTATTAAGGAACCAAAAGTAATGGGACAGAATAATAATCATAAATTAAACTTTCACTTTTTAATACTTGGTTGCAAATCCTTTGCAGTCAATTACAGCCTGAAGTCTGGAACGCATAGACATCACCAGACGCTGGGTTTCATCCCTGGTGATGCTCTGCCAGGCCTCTACTGCAACTGTCTTCAGTTCCTGCATTTTCCCTTCAGTTTTGTCTTCAGCAAGTTAAATACATGCTTAATCAGATTCAGGTCAGGTGATTGACTAGGCCATTACATAACATTCCACTTCTTACCCTTAAAAAACTCTTTGGTTGTGTTTGCAGTATGCTTTGGGTCATTTTCCATCTGCACTGTGAAGCGTCGTCCAATGAGTTCTGAAGAATTTGGCTGAATATGAGAAGATAATATTGCCCGAAACACTTCAGAATTCATCCTGCTGATTTTGTCAGCAGTCACATCATCAATAAATACAAGAGAACCAGTTCCATTGGCAGCCATACATGCCCACACCATGACACTACCACCACCATGCTTCACTGATGAGGTGATATGCTTAGGATCATGAGCAGTTCCTTTCCCTCTACATACTCTTCTATTACCATCACTCTGGTACAAGTTGATCTTGGTCCCATCTATCCATAGGATGTTGTTCCAGAACTGTGAAGGCTTTTTTAGATGTCGTTTGGCAAACTCTAATCTGGCCTTCCTGTTTTTGAGGCTCACCAATGGTTTACATCTTGTGGTGATCCCTCTGTATTCACTCTAGTGAAGTCTTCCCTTGATTGTTGACTTTGACACATATACACCTACCTCCTGGAGAGTGTTCTTGATCTGGCCAACTGTCATGAAGGGTGTTTTCTTCAGCAGGGAAATAATTATTTGGTTATCTACCACAGTTGTTTTCCGTGGTCTTCCCGGTCTTTTGGTGTTGCTGAGCTCACCGGTGTGTTCCTTCTTTTTAAGAATGTTCCAAGCAGTTGTTTTGGCCACGCCTAATGTTTTTGCTATCTCTCTGATGGGTTTGTTTTGTTTATTTAGCCTAATGATGGCTTGCTTCACTGATAGTGACAGCTCTTTGAATCTCATCTTCAGAGCTGACAGCAACAGATTCCAAATGCAAATAGCACACTTATAATGAGCAGATAAAAGGTCCAGAGTTCATTTCAATTGGGATAATGAGGGAATAACACACACCTGGCCAAGGAACAGCTGAGAAGCCAATTGTCCCATTACTTTTGGTCCCTTAACAAGTGGGAGGCACATATGTAAACTGTTGTAATTCCTACACCATTCACCTGATTTGGATGTAAATACCCTCAAATTAAAGCTGGCAGTCTGCAGTTAAAGCACATCTTGTTTGTTTCATTTCAAATCCATTGTGATGGTGTATAGAGCCAAACATTTTACAGTTGTGTCGATGTCCCAATATTTATGGACCTGACTGTAACTGCAGCGCTGAATGCTGAATACAATTTCTTTTTCCACAGAAATAAGTCCCAAAAGATTTTACCCTATATGAGTGCAGTGCAGTGCTGAATGAAATTACTTTTTCCATCGAAATAATTCACAAAAGATTTTACCACATATAAGTGCAGCGCTGAACACTGAATAAAAATTATTTTTTCATCAAAATACTTCAATAAAGATTTTACCAGATATAATAGAGCATGGAGATGGAAAGGGTCTTCGGATTCCCCCCGCACTATACGGACGTCTCAGAAATGTACCACTGCTCCCGACAGCAGCTCCTGGGAAGGTCATGGAGCGTCCCGGTTATCCGGAATCTATTCGTTCCAGTGAAGGATTATTTTGAAAGTGTGTAGAAGCCGCACGGGGCCCCCACACTGCAGATTTATCATGGAGACATCATGGAGATTTTACCGCATCTAACTGCAGTGCTGAACGTTAAATGAAATTTGTTTTTCCACCGAAATAAGTCACAAAAGATGTTACCGCATATAACTGCAGCGCTGAACACTGAATACAATTTGTACACAAAGAATAAACAGGCGGCACTCACAACTGAAATCATCAATTTTATGTTAATCGCATTTGTAACTCCTCCTTTGCTTTTATCAGATGATTATTAATCATAGCATATTCTTGTTCATCACTTCGCAAACACAGCCTGTAAAATTTGTGCAGAAAAATCCATATGCAGGTTCTTCCATTCTGCAGAAAACACGGGGTCGTCCTCATACTGGACTATATCTTTGTAAATGAGGAGTCCCTTCGGGACCCTCCCCCTCTCTTTATAAGATCTAAGTGAGTTTACAGTCCAAAACAAGCGGACCTCCTTGTCCACCAGTTGTGAGATCTTAATTTCTAAAGCCTTAGTGCAGATAGATTGCAATGTGTCTTTAGAATTGCATTCTGTAAAGAAAGCGTCCGCCCCTTCTCTGCCCTTTTTCAAACAAGGTATCGTATCTTCAGACATTGTTTCAACACTGGAAGGACCGCTATACGCGTGCTCTGCGAGTCAAACAAGTTCATATATCAAACACAAAGAGACAGAAAAGGCGCAGGCGGCACAGCTCGATACTTTCTCCACTAAAACTGCGTCTTCCGATACCTTGTATAACACAGTGTACGTGGTGCACTGCCCTAAAGAAGTTACAGCTTCAACAATTGATTGTAGACATAGAATAAACAGGCGGCACTCACCAATGAAATTATCAATCTTCTTCATTCATCAATATGTGTAGAGATAAAAACAGGGCTGGGGTGGATTCGCTTCTCCCAGAGCGCTAAGTAGCGACGGTCGTTTCACGCAACTGTGCTTATTCCAGTAACTGGCATCCTGGCGCTGAATCTGCGCCCTTCTTAAGCGTCATCACGTACAGTTAACATAGCAACATATGACGCTACAAGTCACATTAAAACCAAAACACAATAAGTATTTTACCCAACACATAGCACTACTGAGCTATTAAATAAATGCACTGAGATTGTTCCTCTCGTTAAGTCCTAGTGCACCTACAGCATCTAAGCAAATTATCCACCTCGCTTCCTTTTGGAGCAAAAGGTGGTGTCTATCGCCTCCCTGCATCATTGGAGGAACGACCTAAATGCCCGCAAAACTCAAATATGTAATATTTCCCCCATGGACTTTACATATATGATTAATGAGGCGGAGGCATCTTTTTTACATCCTCACCGAATTCAAATTTTTCCTAAACTTCTCAAACATAGGTCTTTGCATATAGTTTTGCCTATGTAAAAAGCTCCACATCGGCACATGACAACATACATAACATAGCTGGTCTTGCAGGTAATGAACTGAGTTACCCTGTGATTAACCCCTCCAAGCATGAGAAACTTTTTCTGTTGATTATGACTGCAGAACGAACAGTCACCACACCTGTAGATTCCTTTCGGTTTTCTACTGGTAACGAATTAGTTGCCTTGTTCTCAACCAAACGACTACTAATACTAACTAGTGTATCTTTCAGTGTATGACATCTCTTAAAGGCTACCAACAGTCTTTTTGCTGCAAAGTCTTACAAGCTAGGTTAATTTCTGAGTAAGTCTCAATTATTACAAATGACCTGACTAATCGGGTCAGATATCGGACTAAACTCGAATATGAACGCAAACCTACCTTCACTGCTAGTACTAGGTCCTTTACTTCTACCTCTCTGAAGAGGTTCCTCCTGCATACATAACTGTGCTCTATGCATGGCTTTATCCAAGTCCCTCTTTTAGCTCCCCTGCTTGCTTCACAAATCCCTCGTCAGTATTATTGATTCTTCTGAGCCTAATGAACTGCCTATAAGGCACTGACTCCTTAACACTCCGTGGGTGAAAACTGTCGTGGTGTAGAATGGAATTGGTCGCAGTAGGCTTGCGAAAACCTTTAGTAATTAAGTACCCATTGCTAATACTGACTAGTGATGAGCGGGAGGTGCCATATTCGATTTAGTGATATTTCGCGAATATTCGATTGAATATTCGTCAAAATCGAATATTCGTCATTAATCTATTTATCGCGAATAATATGCGATTAATTATTCGTGTATTGCGATTTTCTTATAACTGTATAAGGCAACTTTCCTATTGGTTGGCTATGGCTATGGCTAATATGTGTATTTATATGCCACTAAAGGTTTTACCACATATAACTGCAACAGTGAACGCTGAATATATTTTTATTTTTCTGCTGATATATGTAATTAAAGGTTTTTCAATATATAATTGCAGCAGCGAATGTATATTTATTTTTCTGATATATGTCAATAAAGGTTTTTCTACATATAAGTGCACCAGCGAATGTATATTTCTTTTTCTACTGCAATAAGCCAGTAAAGGCTTTACCAGATATAACTGCAACAGTGAACGCTGAATATATTTTTCTTGTAGTACTGAAATATGCCCCTATACGCTTTCACCAGAAATAACTGCAGAAGTGACCTGAGAATATATTTTTCTTGTAGTACTGAAATACGCCCCTATACGCTTTCACCAGAAATAACTGCAACAGTGCAGTGCGTATATATTTTTCTTCTAGTACTGAAATACACCCCTATACAATTTCACCAGAAATAACTGCAGAATTGAAATGCGTATATATTTTACTTGTAGTACTGAATAAGACACTAAGGTATAAGCCACTAAAGGCTTTTCAACATAACACTTGCAGCCCAATAACAAAAAGCTAGAATGACAGAGCTGTCTAATGACTATTTGGATCCCCAAATAATTGTTCCTTGCACTTGTAAATCACTTTCGTATCGATGTCCCTAGCGCCTTCTGACGTCTCTCCCTACACTAAGATGCTGGGAAATGATTCCTCCCTATCCTTTCCCTGCACTTATAAATCCTTTTTTCAGTTTTTGTTTAAAACATAGAGGTTTTTCCAATTGCTGTCCCTAGTGCCTTCACACATTTGTCCCTGCACTCTGAATGCTGGAAAATGGCAGAATCTAAAATGGCTGCCATATTTAAAGGGAAGTGACATCACAGGGCAGGCTAGCTGCTGATTGGCTGCATGCAGGCATGTCAATCTGGGTGATCTCGACTTCCCAGAGTTCCTTGCCCCATTTCCTCAGTTCTCCTTTATTGTGCAGGCGTCTCCCTGCTTATTTACTGCACGCTGTTAATTCCACAGCGTCTAGCTACTGTGCCACCTTCTTGGACTAATCGCCTATCCTTATGTCTCACTCATATATGAATTGAGGCTGGGCTACCGCTGGCTAAAATGCTAAGTTCACTAGCTGCCCCCCGACATGTTTCACCAACCAGGCGTCTTCAGGGGTTTGGGCAGAGGACCATAGGAAATATAGAGTTCTAAGCAAACATTTTAAGGATAAGTAATAAAAGTTACTTTTTAGAATTAGTGACACGTGTAAATCAAGGGACACTGATGGTCGTAGTGGCCAATTGTAAATAAAATAGGGGAGGCAGTTGTCACAAAGGATTCTCTGTCGGGCAACTCCCTTAAAGCCAATTTTATTCATTGTACATTGGGGGTCTACCCCCCCCCCCCCTTTAGCCATCAATTTTAATATGTCCAATCACAAAAATGTATTAAAGCAACCAATCAGAAGCATAATGGTATAATGGAAAAGTACATCTAAACATTACATCCGGGTACCCCCTCAACACACTATATTTCATAATGTCTCAGTGTCTGAGTAGTTCCCTATTTGCCGTGTCTAAGTTCCTTATAATGTTACAAAACAGAACCAAAGGAAACACTCTATTTCTTAATTTTACTTAAAAATGCATGCTCTTCATAGTTATATTAGCCTGAGATATTTAAGCATAAACATAAAAAATGGAGAATACGTGACAAGTACCTGTAAGTACAATTTGTACAATTCATGTTCATTAACCACTTAATTTATTTCACAGAGGGGACCCTCAAAAAGGTTCAAAATGACTTTTAAATAGCGACGTGATTGTCCATTAATCCATAATTCTGCAAAAACAGAAACAGTGGATAATGAGCTGTTTTACTGGATGTTACTTACATTTACCTCTAAAGCTCCTTACTGAAGGTAGTGACTTCACTATAGCAGCTGCCATTTCCGCCACCTTGGTAGTAATGTACATCAATAACTGAATAAAGTAGTTTGTAGTATGGCATACTAGTACAACATGACACCCCATTGGTCACATGAAAATATGAGTGCATAGCCCCAGTTTCCCATGTTTTCCAGCAGAGTGAGCACACAAATATGGAGAGTTCCAGTTACTGACCCCACTGATTACACATTTGTATGGAAACACAGAATTGGTGGACAGGATCAAAGTATCAAACATGACAGAAAGAGATTAACAACGCTACAAAAGTGATAAAACTGATCAGAAGCAAGAGATTAACATCCCTACCACACTATAAAGTGAATGTTCACTCCTACACACCATCATTTTCTGTGCTGATTTACCTATTAGTAAAAGTCTTATTTTGGCTGTAACTTCATATATCTTTTACAGAGCTCCAGATTACATGTATAGCAAACCAGCTAGATTAATTCTTGCTGCCTGCAGCCATCTCTAGGGGGAGCTTACTGCATACTGTTATTATGGAGTTCAGTCTATAAGCAGTATGCGGTCAGGTCCTAAACTCTCCCTGATGGTGTCTGTGGGCAGACTGAATGTAACCATTTAGAGGGGTTCTCCGAGAAGTAAAACAAAAAATTATTACTGAAAATACTTAAATACTGTACTAGAGATTGAGAGAGAATGAACAAAACAGACCACAGTACTGTGGGGCTGTGGTGCTGCAGACTGCATACAAGTGCTGCTGCTCATTATCCCCACTCTCCTCTCTGCACTTCATGTCTCCTCATGAACTCCATTCCTACAGAGACTTAGCTTAAATTCCTATCGCTGTATTGAGTAACATAATCCCTGACAAGCAGAGCAGAGAGGAGGATGAGGCAGCTCTTTACCTAAGTGTTGTGAAGTAACTTGTCCTCCTGTGGAATTAGGACAAGTTTTGTGTGAACTAATAGGACGGCGGCCATTTTATTCCCCCTGATGATTGCTCCCTGGACAAGATGCAGCATTATAACTAATGAAAGGTATTTGGGAATACATTTATAATAAAATAATATTTAAGAATTTTCATTAATTTTATTTTATGTCATGGGTGTAAAGTCAGACCAGAAAGAGCATACAGTGGGTGTCCATGAACATAAATGTGAGTTTTTATTAATGGGGTTATCCAACCCCTAAAATGCCTCCCCTACTGCCCGGGCCACTCAGACTAATTATACTTACCCCTCTCCCCAGCATCCGTGTCTAAAGCCTGCACGGCTGCCGCTGCATCTCCCCATCGGTGGAGCAGCCAATAGCAGGCCACGATGGTGACGAGCCTCCCTAGCATCGCGGGTGACGCTAGGGAGGCTCTTTCCCGTCGCATGCAGCTTTGCAAATCTTCATTAAAATGTCCTAGTGAAATTTGTGGCTTTGTTTTATATACCTAGTCGTTACTTATCCTGTGTGTCATTATGTTTCTCCACTTCCTCTGCCCCCTTTTTGCAAACCTACAGACAGTAGCAAAGGAAAGCAAATTAAAGGTAGAAACACATGACTCCAGGATGAAAATATAGTCTGTAACCATGAAGACAAATAAGTCTGCATAGGAACTGTATTCACAAACTATCCAAAGTGGACTTCGATCTTAATTTCAGGGAAAACTTGATTTGCTGTGAAGCTGAATTTCCTCGTGCTTTATGGTAAATAATCAATTTTCCCTGAAATGGCAGTAAAAATAAAAATAAAAAATCATACCTCATCCATTTGAGTACGAAGAGGCAGCCACGGCCATCTTATTTGAAGATCCTGTGTGAAATCTTATGCACGGTAACGTATGACGTCACCGCGCAATATTTTGCGCTGTATCTTCAAGCAAGATGGCTGATCATCCCCTGAAAGGCTTTAGTATTCATCTAAGATGCTGTGATCAGTGATGAATGCAGCATCTAAGGGGTTCAATGACGGGGGTGGTGCAATTGCTGCTTCCTGTCATTGCACCTGCTACTTACAAAGAAATTCCCTTTGTAATGAAGTAATTAATCACGACGAGATTAAGAACAATGAAGTGGAATTTGATCCGAATTTCAGGATAAATTCGATTCGCAACAAAGCCGAATTTCCTTGTGCTTTGTGGTAGCAAATTGATTTAACCTTAAAAAGTGTAAAAAAAAACAAAAATCATACTTAACTCCTCTATTTGCTCACTACGGGCATGCCCCTGCCATCTTGATTGAAGATCTCGGCCGAAATTTGACATACGACATCACCACGCCGGCCGGCGTGACACTATCATCTCAGGCCGTGCAAGATTTTTTCGCCATATCTTCAAGCAAGATGGCGGCGCCCAGCCTGTCGCGAGGAAATGGAGGTGGTAAGTATGATTTAATTTTTTTTATATGTCATTTTACACTGTTTTTACTCTCAGATGCCGCGATCATGTATGAACTCGGCATCTTAGGGGTACAATGACGGGGGCGTCACGATCACAGCTCCCTGTCATTCCACCCGCTACATACAAAAAAATGCAAAGTAATTTGTCACAAAGCAAATATTTTTGTAAAATGCAGCGAAACAGCCGAATCGAATTTTCCCAAACTTCACTCATTTCTAGCAGTAATGTAGTAACGGCAGGCTAATTTGCTAGGTCGGTGTAGTAATGAATGTCTAGCTATTTAGATTCCCAGTGTGAGTGTGGTCACAAAAGGTTTTGTAATATGTATTACAGTTCGTGTAACTAGCCATGCCGAGATTAACCGTTATGATTTATGTTACACATTTTCCTATTGAAAAATCTGATGACGCCACTTTATTAAAAATGAGATGTAACACGATTGTTTACTAGGCAGTAAAAAGTCTCAAGTAGGGAATTCTTTCTAATATGTGACGGCCATTTAATTAGTACAGTCAATGAAACGCGTTTCAAGTCCCCTGGAAAACTATTGGAGCTGTCTACAATCCAGGTAAATTACTGAGGGAAAAATGTCAGATATGATTTAGTTAGTGTCCAGGCAGAGAAACCCCTCCAAGCTATATCATATTCCCAGAGGCATTTGTGAGGAGCTTACTAATGGTGCTTAGCTGACAAAACTGATTTGTACACTTAGATATGTTGAAGGGTTCTGAAGGCAATGTGGAAGGCCCAGGAAGAAAAAGCTGGCCTGAAATATTAATATGCTTTGTGTGAGACGAGCACCAGGACTACACTTGTCATATATATATATATAAAAAAAATGTCCTGCAGACTGGTTGCCATTTTGCATGCACTTAAAAGGGTTTTGCTCTATTAAGTATTCACACCACTAAGAGACATCAGCAAGAGCTGCATTTATATGTGTGTTCGAAGTGATCTGAAGTGTGTGTCTCGCTAATAATGAGGAGATAGATGTATCCTGTCCCTTCTGGCTTTATCTGCTGGATATGAAAGTGGAACTCAGAGATCAAACGGGCTCTGTCCCTCCACCCAGAGACAAATAGATATATCCCGAAATCACAGGAATATGCTGATGCTGCCTCCATGAATCAATGCAATCATCCATTTGAACCAAAGGGTTTCTAAACTAAATGTATTTTAATAGTCTTTTGTGATAACAGTAAATCAATCACTTGAAATATAATTCTAAAAGGATTACGGAGATCTGTGTGGCATTCCAAACAGACTTGTTAAGGCCTGGAGTATGCAATTGCTATGGAGGAACATAGAGGAACCCAACATCCAGTATCAAAATTAAATAATTCTGCTTTATTGCATCCTGATATCCATCAGTGGTATATCCGTTTGGTGCAATGTTTTTGTGATATATTTATTGAATCCTCCTTTAAATTTCCATCACTTGACAAGACAAGTCCACCTCTACTCGATGGCCATGTTTGGTTGGCAGATTTGCTAGGTCTACAGCTTCCCGTATCTGGAGCAATTCTACATACAATTACAGAACTTAAGAAATGGTAATGATGTCCATAGACATGTATCTTATTCAGCAAGACAAAATTGTTGGTGAGATGAATTAGTCAAGGATTCCAATCTGCTTACATGGGTTGTCTCAAGAAGACAACCCTTGTCCATAGGCCCTATTAGGGTATATGGATGTTAAAGAGGGGAATCTTCCACTGCCGACCCACACTGATAAGCCAGAACAGAGGACCTGTTTGACAGACTCAGCTACTTTCACACTAGCGTTCGGGTGTCCGCTTGTGAGTTCCGTTTGAAGGCTCTCACAAGCGGCCCCGAACGCATCCGTCCAGCCCTAATGCATTCTGAGTGGATGCGGATCCGCTCAGAATGCCTCAGTCTGGCACTGTCTGTCCTCCGTTCCGCTCAGCAGGCGGACACCTGAACGCTGCTTGCAGCGTTCGCATGTCCTCCTGGCCGTGCAGAGGCAAACGGATCCGTCCAGACTTACAATGTAAGTCAATGGGGACGGATCCGTTTGAAGTTGACACAATATGGCTCAATTTTCAAACGGATCCGTCCCCCATTGACTTTCAATGTAAAGTCTGGACGGATCCGTCTGAGGAACTTTCACACTTAGAATGTTTTGTGAACTATAATGCAGACGGATCATTTCTGAATGGATCCCATCGTCTGCATTATAGGAGCGGATCCGTCTGTGCAGACACCAGACGGATCCGCTCTGAACGCAAGTGTGAAAGTAGCCTTAAGCTGTCCATGTATTAAGGGTCGCTGCAGGGAAATATCTGACCAGAGAAATCAGGTGTTCAGTATATAGAAATGTGTTGTGTTTGAGGAGACAACTCCTTTAGCAAATGCTTGGTTGCTACATGGATAATATTAACCTACAATAAGCTGAGATTTTTCACTTAGGGCCTTCCAAAGGTAAATGATATATCTGTATGAATTGTCTGAAAACACTGCCCACATCTTTGTGTCTATGGCTAGCCTAAAAAGGAACAACTGTTGCCAGTTTTTTCAGATCATTTTTACCTGATATTTACCTTCCTAAGCACTTGTTTGTTGTTTCATGATTGGAGAATAGCTAATCTGTGACAACAGTTTAGCTGCACTGCCTACAGGGGGTGTTCAGTAGTCTCAGACACGCCTCCTGTCACATCATTGGTCCAGACTGCTGCTCTCTCCCTCCTCTGATTGGCTGCTGTGTATAAACACATCCAGCTCACCAGGAAGTCAGTGCATGGAGAGCTGATGTCTATTACAGCAAGGCCAGGATGATTATAAAGTACCACGAGTGAGAAAAAATTACAGGTCAGGTAATTGCAGCAGAGGAAGAGCATTAGTAAGAAGGAGCCCGGAGAGTCACCTTATCAACCATATCAGCTTATCAGGATAGACATATGACAAAGGGTCTTTCTGATAATGATAATTTCAGCTGATAGGCTTCTAGGTAGATTTGTTCACTGAACCCAATGGTTTCTATGTATTCAGATCCTTAAGGCCACATACAAATGACAGTATACTGTATACAGATTTCCATGCGGATTTCACAGCATTTCTACATTGAATGGAAGTTTGCAGCATTTATGCTAAATGTGAACATGGGTTCAGTATATTGCTGGCCTATCCTTAATGAAGAGGTAGCGGTGCTCACACTGACAGCTACAACAATTGAGCCCACCATCAATCTGATAATAGCCTATCCTGTGGATTGGCCATCAATATCCTGATCCCCAAAAAAACATTTAAGGCTACTTTCACACTAGCATTCGGGGCTCCGCTTGTGAGTTCCGTTTGAAGGATTTCACAAGCGGCCCCGAACGCATCCGTACGGCCCTAATCCATTCTGAGTGGATGCGGATCCACTCAGAATGCATCAGTCTGGCAGCGTTCAGCCTCCGCTCCGCAGGAGCGTTCGGGTGTCCGCCTGGCCGTGCGGAGGCAAATGGATCCGTCTAGACGTACAATGTAAGTCAATGGGGACGGATCCGTTTGAAGTTGGCACAATATGGCTCAATTTCAAACAGATCTGTCCCCCATTGACTTTTAATGTAAAGTCTGGACGGATCCGTCTGACTAACTATCACACTTAGAATTTTTTCTGAAATATAATGCAGACGGATCCGTTCTGAACGGATCCCATCGTCTGCATTATAGGAGCGGATCCGTCTGTGCAGACACCAGACGGATCCGCTCTGAACGCAAGTGTGAAAGTAGCCTAAGCCATACTCCCTTTGATGCTAATTTCTATTTACCGTATTTTTCAACCTATAAGATGCACCGGACCATAAGAGGCACCTAGGTTTTAGAGCAGGACAATAAGAAAAAAGTTTTCATTAGACCTCAGATCAGACTCCCAATGTTACTCAGACCTCAGCTAAAAGCCCGAATCAGACCACCTATGTTAATAAGACCCTCACCTAGACCTCAGATTAGACTCCCAATGTTAATAAGACCCCAATAAGACCTCAGATCAGAGCCACAATCTGACCTGAGCTCAGACCCCAATGTAAATAACCCCGAACAAGACCTCATATAAGAGCCCCAATATAAATTAGACCTCAGATCAGCCCCCCATGTCTCAGATCAGCCCCCCATGTCTCAGATCAGCCCCATGCCTCAGATCAGCTTCCCGTGCCTCAGATCAGCCCCTAGCCATATATAAGCCCCCAGCCTCAGATCACTGAAAATACAAAAAATCAACTTACCTCTCTTGCTCTGGACTCCGCTGCTCATTACCTCCACCTCTCTCTCTCTCTTCTTCTTCATGCTATTTGCTGTGCTCTGATGTGCACAGCATGTGATCACAGAGCGCCCTCATGCTGTGTGCAGCCATAACACAGCCGACGGCAGAGGATCAGGAAGCAGTGAGTACAGAGCCCAGGGAGCGCTGCATTCACTGCTTCCCGATCCTCCGGTACTAATGAGCGCTTTCATAATGGAAGCGTTCATTAGTATTCGCCACATAAGATACAGTGACTTGGGACTTTGGGAGAAAAAAGTGCGTCTTATGGGGCGAAAACTCTGATAGTTGGTTAGCAAGAAGTAAGGGGCAGTGTATGACTACAGGATCTGATTACTTGGAGCATTCTTGTTGTCTGCAAAGTAGTGTTAGAAGATGATAGAGGAATTTTTAAAAGGGAACTTTCATCAGAATGTACTGTGCCACTGAAAATGAAGCATCATATATTGTACTTCTGTAACAGTCACAAATAAGGCTTCCTATATACAGGGAGTGCAGAATTATTAGGCAAATGAGTATTTTGACCACATCATCCTCTTTATGCATGTTGTCTTACTCCAAGCTGTATAGGCTCAAAAGCCTACTACCAATTAAGCATATTAGGTGATGTGCATCTCTGTAATGAGAAGGGGTCTGGTCTAATGACATCAACACCCTATATCAGGTGTGCATAATTATTAGGCAACTTCCTTTCCTTTGGCAAAATGGGTCAAAAGAAGGACTTGACAGGCTCAGAAAAGTCAAAAATAGTGAGATATCTTGCAGAGGGATGCAGCACTCTTAAAATTGCAAAGCTTCTGAAGCGTGATCATCGAACAATCAAGCGTTTCATTCAAAATAGTCAACAGGGTCGCAAGAAGCGTGTGGAAAAACCAAGGCGCAAAATAACTGCCCATGAACTGAGAAAAGTCAAGCGTGCAGCTGCCAAGATGCCACTTGCCACCAGTTTGGCCATATTTCAGAGCTGCAACATCACTGGAGTGCCCAAAAGCACAAGGTGTGCAATACTCAGAGACATGGCCAAGGTAAGAAAGGCTGAAAGACGACCACCACTGAACAAGACACACAAGCTGAAACGTCAAGACTGGGCCAAGAAATATCTCAAGACTGATTTTTCTAAGTTTTTATGGACTGATTAAATAATAGTGAGTCTTGATGGGCCAGATGGATGGGCCCGTGGCTGGATTGGTAAAGGGCAGAGAGCTCCAGTCCGACTCAGACGCCAGCAAGGTGGAGGTGGAGTACTGGTTTGGGCTGGTATCATCAAAGATGAGCTTGTGGGGCCTTTTCGGGTTGAGGATGGAGTCAAGCTCAACTCCCAGTCCTACTGCCAGTTTCTGGAAGACACGTTCTTCAAGCAGTGGTACAGGAAGAAGTCTGCATCCTTCAAGAAAAACATGATTTTCATGCAGGACAATGCTCCATCACACGCATCCAAGTACTCCACAGTGTGGCTGGCAAGAAAGGGTATAAAAGAAGAAAATCTAATGACATGGCCTCCTTGTTCACCTGATCTGAACCCCATTGAGAACCTGTGGTCCATCATCAAATGTGAGATTTACAAGGATGGAAAACAAGGATGTTGTTCAATAATAAAATTAATCCTCAAAAATACAACTTGCCTAATAATTCTGCACTCCCTGTAGATAGGTAACGTATTGTCACCTTACTGCTGCTGTAAGGGGAAGATTATCTGTAAATATATTCTCATTATTAAAGGGCTTCTGTCACAAAACATATTCTACATTTTTCAAACCAGCACCTGGATCTGAATACTTATGTAATTACATGTCATTAGAAATTTCTTATAACCAATGAGCAATTCAATAAAATGTATCTGTATAGCGCCACCTGCTGTTTGTTCTTTTCCTTATTTTTTGTTCATCTCACTGAGGTTGCTGGGCGTGCTCAGTTTAAATGTCACTACCATGGTTATGGCCGTGAATCCTGACCCGCAAGCAGTTGCCTGCGGTCTGGGGTTGTTGTCAATCACAGGTGAGGGCTGAAGTATGTTGCCTCACCTGTGGTTGCCGCTGGCAACATAAGGTATGTGGCGGTAGAGCAGCTGGAGCTGGTTGCTAGGCTGCTTGCTGTCATTGCATGCGGTTGCACCTGGCAACCTGTCTATATAGGTGTGCCTTGTGTTTGTTTGTTGTGCACGAGGTGTTTGTATGTGTGCACGTCCCCTTTAAGTGTCTGTCTTCCCTTCCCTGGTGTGGGAAGTGTTAATTCCCTTCCCAGTGTGTGAGCACTGCGTGTGTCTGTGTGGGTGTGGCTACATGGGCTATAAAGCCTCAGTTGAGAGCAGTAGTCTGAGGGGTACTTCAGCCATGGTTAGCTGTATCATCCTCCTGGTTATATACCATCTACCAGTGAGGACCACCCTTGTGGTCATAAGTTATGTTACATGGTGTTATGAAGGTGTGTGTTTGGTCTCCTTGTTATTGCAGCTTATGGTCCTGAGTTCCTGTGTGATGTGTGGTGTGTGCTGTGTCCGTTTGTGTTCATGTGGACAGCAGCACTTATACATAGGTTCCAGGCTCTGTGTCTGTGGCAGGTAGGTGTTGTTCTGTTTCATTTACCTGCCATTGCCATAAGCTGTTTGTGTCTCCCTTTCTTTGTAGTTTGGCCAGTGAGACTCCTGTTCCTCCGTATCTAGGATAAACAGGTCGTGTTACTCTGCTCCTAGTTGAGGGCCACCCTGAGGGCTAGTAGGAATCTTAGGTTCCGGAGTATGAGCCCTCCTACCATCAGGGTCGGCTCATACGGCTAGGAGGCAGGGTCAGAATTAGGGATTGATAGGAGGTGACCTGCTCCCTGATTCCTGTCCTGGCCGAGCAGCCACTAACATCTTCTGGCATCGCACAGCTGAGGGTTTCCCTCATCCTCAGCCGTGACATTAAATATTCAACTGCCACCAGCCATATGTTCTGTTAGGAGCTGTGGCAGTTACAGACCCGCAGCAGAAAGGACATGTCCCCTGTACTGCCAGCCTAAAGATAATCTAGAATCATAATTGAAGCAGTGACTGTGGGGATCTCTGGACCCATGTGAGGTACAGAGTTGGTTCTAGCTTTGTTAGAAAGGTATTGTCATGTACTATATGATATCTGATTTTCATGTTTTACATCAGTCATGGCAGAACCCATTTCATAGTGTGTGTAAAATTGGGATGACAGTATGACATCTATATTGTTATCTTGATAGGCCTAGATACAAATGCCCACAGAAGAGTATTGGATCAATTAGTATAATGTGTGATGCTCCAGTCCAATTACACACACCCTTCTTTCTCTGTGGTGAGAGAATAATGGTCTGACTGAGAAAATCAAGCAAGGCTGTTTGCCATACTATGAGTCCAAACCAAAAAAGAAATCATGAAATATTCACGTGTGTATATATATATATGCTTCATATGTGATAAAACTGTTTTGCAAAATTATTTTATTTTTCATTTTAGATTCAGCAAAGCAATAACAGTTGGCTGTGAAGGAGCACACAGTCTTAAAGATGAAGGGAAATGGATTATACTGCAGTACATGGGACTGATGTAACCTATACATTCAGTAGTGAAAATAAAATATTGAACATAGTAAAGGTCATAACTGACATCATATCCCAGAGCTACACTTGTCACCGCTGGGAGATGAAGACCAGCAGATAGACAGAGATGAGACATTATTGTAAACAATTAAAAGGACAAATAGTATTGGTGCTGGATAGAGATGGGCAAATTTCTTGAAATTTGTTTTGGGCCTAATTCTAACGAATCCATCAAAAAATTCAATTCAGTCCCAAGTTGATTCTACCCAAATCAAAGGTGCTCCAATTGGCCTAGGTCTCCTAGGACAATTTTTTTTTTTTCTCTTTCTTTTATTTCTTTTATTTTGTTTATTTTTTGTATTTTCTCTTTCTCCTTTTCTCCTCTTTCAAGCTCTTTAATGCAAACACAGCAATAGTAAATAATCTCAGGTTGACACTAATATATATAGCTATATATAGAAGACCTTTCACCACTTTTTACTTTATAAAAGCGATACCTCACACTGTAGCCGATGTTCCCTAGGTGTCATATCGCAGATTTTGTTCATGATATGCTCCTCCGTTGCCCCTCGTTCTGTTTTGGCGCCCTGTATGCAAAATAATAGCATCAGAACAGGGAGGAGGAGACATCAGCTTTTCTCAGTGGGCATCTCTTCTATCTGGCTGTGGCGCTGTCCAATCACAGCGGAGCGTGTCACAGCCAATTGAAAAAAAACAGCTCACCTTCTCTCTGGCTGTGAGGCGCTCTGCTGTGATTGGACAGCGCCACAGCCAGATAAAAGAGATGCCCACTGTGAAAAGCTGATGTCTAATCCCTGTTCCGATGGTATTAATTAGCATCGAGGGGCAGAGCGGCACAACGGAAGAGCATATCATGAAAAAAAATTGCGATATGACATCTAGGGAACATGGGCTCTTTAAAGTCCTCTTTAAAAGCATACTAAAAGCATACTGTGCCATTGGCAGATGCCACACAAAGTGGCTTATTCTTAAAACATGGTTCAAATATTTTTCCTTAATGACACATAAATTGTAGGAAAATTGCAACAGTTTTTTTTAAATTTATCCACTTGTTCGCGCAGCCCGGCTTCTCTTCTGTATTCTTTCTTCAGGACCTGGGTAAAGGACTTGTAGTGACGTCATCACATGGTCCATCACATGATCTTTTACCATAGTGATGGATCATGTGATGGACCATGTGATGAGTGTAATGACGTCATCAAAGGTCCTATTGCTCACAGATGAAGACAGAAGAGATGCCGGCTGCGCGAACAAGTGAATTAAGGTGAGTTAAAAAAAAACTTTACTTAGCATTCTGTATTCAGAATGCTATTATTTTTCCTTATAACCATGTTATAAGGGAAAATAATAAAAATAGCAACCGTGCGTGAAAATTGCACCACATCCGCACTTGCTTGCGGATGTCTTGCAATTATTATGCAGCCCCATTCACTTCAATGGGGCCTGCGTTGCGTGAAAAACGCACAAAATAGAGCTTGCCGCAATTTTCACTCAACGCACAAGTGATGCGTGAAAATCACCGCTCATGTGAACAGCCCCATAGAAATTAATGGGTCCGGATTCAGTGCGGGTTCTATGCGTTTAACTCACACATTGTTCCCATGCAGAAAACTCTGCCGTGTGAAAGGGGCCTTAGAGGTCTGGAATATATTGGATAACACTGACATAATGCAGTCAGTGTTATGCAATACATTCCAGAACTGTAAGGCCCCTTTCACACGGGCGAGTATTCCACACGGATGCGATGCGTGAGTTGAACGCATTGCACCCGCACTGAATCCTGACCCATTCATTTCTATGGGGCTGTGCACACGAGCGGTGATTTTCACTCATCACTTGTGTGTTGAGTGAAAATCGCAGCATGCTCCTCTTTGTGCATTTTTCACGTAACGCAGGCCCCATAGAAATGAATGGGGTTGCGTGAAAATCGCAAGCATCCGCAAGCAAGTGCGGATGCGGTGTGATTTTCACGCACGGTTGCTCGGAGACGATCGGGATGGAGACCCGATCATTATTATTTTTCCTTATAACATGATCATAAGGGAAAATAATAGCATTCTGAATACAGAATGCATAGTACAATAGTGCTGAAGGGGTTAAAAAAAAATATATATAATGAAACTAACCTTAATCCACTTGATCGCACAGCCCGGCTTCTCTTCTGTCTTTTTTTTTGCTATGTGCAGGAAAAAGACCTGTGGTGACGTCACTCCGGTCATCACATGGTCCGTCACATGATCTTTTACCATGGTGATGGATCATGTGATGGCCCATGTGATGACCGGAGTGACGTCACCACAGGTCCTTTTCCTGCACACAGCAAAAAAGAAGACAGAAGAGAAGCTGGGCTGTGCGATCAAGTGGATTAAGGTGAGTTTAATTTAATTTAATTTATTTTTTTAACCCCTCCAGCGCTATTGTACTAAGCATTCTGTATTCAGGAATGCTATATTTTTCCCTTATAACCATGTTATAAGGGAAAATAATACAATCTACAGAACACCGATGCCAAGCCCGAACTTCTGTGAAGAAGTTTGGTTTTGGGTACCAAACATGCCGAATTTTTTTTAACGCGCGTGCAAAACGCATTACAATATTTTGCACTCGCGCGGAATAATCGCGCATGTTCCCGCAATGCACCCGCACCTTTTCCCGCAACACCCGTCTGAAAGAGGCCTAAGGATTACATGGCATCATAAATCAGTACAATGCTATGGTACCCCGGTAGTGTTGGGAGGTCAGGAGGGGAGCTGTTTGATTCCAGAGGGTGAAACTCACTCTTGCAAAACCAGCCTAATTCAGGTAGATGTTCTTATTTCAGTCCAGAAAAGGACATATGTGGACATTTGTATGTCCAAGTGCATCTGTTTTTTGTTTGTGGACCCATTAGATGAAAATCGGACAAGAATGGGGCACATCGCAATCTTCTCCACACAGACCAAAGGTCTGTGAGGAAAAACAGATGTCTGAATTGCACCATTTATTTTAATCTGTTTTTATGCTTAATGGTAGCAGTCAGTATGGTATACTGATGGAAAATATTGTCCTGGCAATCAGGTCAGAGGCAGGAATTGCACATACGGTTTTGCTAAAAAAAAAATTGAGTTAATTTTTTTTAAGTCCAAGCCAGAAATGGATGCTAAAATAAGGAAAAATTTTAAGGAAAGACTGACACATCTCCTTTCGTTTATAATCTCTTTTGTGTTGGGCTCAGAAACTGCAACCGAAACAGCACATGATATTCTAGCTTAGGTTGGGTTCACATGACGTTTTTGCCATCTTTTTAACATATGCAAAAAAAAAAGTATACATTAACGGATGCCTCAGATCGATGAGTTTCATTGTAAAAAGAAAATATGTATATGTAAACATATACTTTTTATTATTACCGGACTCTGCATGATACAAAGCGTGGTGTGCTACGCTTTTGTATCTTTTTTTTTTTTTTTTCTAACGTACGGTATATGTTAAATGAATGGGAAAATCCTTAAAGGGGCTTTCTGGTTTTATAGAAATTTTGATTGATTTCTCTTGCTTAAATAGCACTGACATATTCTGCAGCACTTTACCGATACTGTCCCTGATGGGGCTCACAATTTAGAATCCCTATCAGTATGTATTTGGCGTGCTAGAGAAAACCTATGCAAACACAGAGAGAACATACAAACTCCTTGCAGATTTGAACCCAGGACCCTTACACTGCAAGACACCAATGCTAACTGCTGAGCCACCATGCTAACAAATTCAGCAACTTTGTAATATACTTTTGGGGCAATTTATTAAGAATGGTGTCTTAATAGGAATTGCGCTGGAGTAAGATGCGTCAGCTTTATTAAGAGGTACAAATCTGTTGGGCGACTTAAAGAAAAGTGTCTTGAGTGGCATAATACTGCAAATAATCTTTCTGCTCAATGATGCTGTCACAACCAGACAGCTGAGAAGCTCTGACAGAGGCCTTTCAGAACCTCCTCCTTGACTTCCTTTGTTGTGGTATTCAGTTACTCATCTCGTTAGCCTCTCTCAGCTGTCATGTGTTGGACTAATTGCTTCCCTTTAAATTCCTCCCCAGAATGCTTTTCTGGGCAGCTTATACTTCTTCCTGGAGTGTATGTGCATGCTGGTCTTGTTCTCCTCTCTGCTACAAAGTTAAGTGTTGAATATTTATCTGCTATTTTCTGTTTGCTGGATCCCAGGTGACCCTGACTCCCTCCGTATCTTGTGTAGGGAGCCGGTGGTCGTGTCCCCTCACTATTGTAGGGTGCTCAGGGGTTTTATAGTCAAGGTACGTGGATAAGCAAACCTCCACCATTCAGATCTTTGCATAGGCTGAGCAGCCAGGGAAAGTGCCAGGTCTTCTGCAGGGGTCTCCCTTTTGTTCCTTAGCTTTTGGATCCAGCGAGTCATTTATGCATGTTGCTTTGCCTTGTTTCCTGTACACCGTCCGTGACAGATGCTTGAGCAAAACTTTTTGCCTTTTTAGACTGCCCTTTTTTTGCATACAAGGCTTGATAAGTGCTCCCCTCTGTGTTTAAATACCTCATTATTTCAAGTTTGTTTGAGTGAGAAAATTCATTATTTGCATCCGACTGACTGAAAAACCATATAGACAGAATAACTTAGACTTTGCAAAAGTTGTATCTAGTTTAGGCAATCCTCTAGGCGCTACAGTGAATACATCAGCAGCACAAATCTCTCTCCTGTCCTGATACATCATCCAAGGTAAAATGTCATAGCCCGAAGTCCAAGCTGTTCAGCTCACCGAGAAATGCCTTCACTGGATACAATTGTAGCAAACTATCAGTGTTGGGTCTGTATGAGTTTTCAGCCTGTGGATGTAAGCAAGAATGTTTCCATTTACTTACAGCTAAAACAAATCTTGAAAATAGCGAGAAGCTTGGAGACCTGTAGCATTGCATGGCGCTCATTCCAATGAATTATGGCCTTGGCAGACACATAATTTCCCTTATGTAATAAGTACCTATGGTACAGTATGTCTAGTTGGCAGGCTATTTTTGTACTCCTCTTCTCAGCTAGTGATAGTCAGTCCTGGGCTTATTGTATGGTTATTAGTGATGACCGAATTTTTGAAAAGTTTGATTCAACTGCTTCGCCTAATTAAAAAATCATGAAGCGCAGTGGGTGCAATGACATTATACCCCTCAGATGATGCGTTCATACATGATTGTGGCATATGATATAAATAACAGAGTGTAAAATAAAAAACAAAACAAAAAAAATCATACTTACCTGATCCATTTGCTCGTGACGGGCCAGCTGCTGCCATCTTTCTTAAAGATCTGTTGAGAAATCTCGCACAGCCCATGGTAACGTCATGTATCACTGCGCATGGGGATTTCAAAGAAGATGGCAGCTGCCGGCACCTTTGCAAGCAAATGGATCAGGTAAGTATGTTTTTTTTTTTTTTACACAGGTTAAATCAACTCGCTACCAGGAAGCAGCAGAAAATTTGGCTTCACGCGAATCAAATTTATCCTGAAATTCGGACCGAAGTCCACTTTGTAGACCAATTCGCTCAACACTAATGGATATGCTTCTACATCAGTAGGGGAAAAGTCATCTAACGCTCTAACATGTTATGTATTTTAAATACATTTAGTCATTAACGTGTTTACATTTCTATTGCAATGATCATCCGCCAATAGAAGTCAATAGGAGCAGCACTGCAGTGATGAGCGATCTTTACTGCACAGTTGACAGAGCTGACTTCCGGCGCTGGAGCTATAGCCAACAGCTGGTCAGAAGGTGTGTCGGTTGTTGGACCCCAACCAGTCAGCTAGTGAGGGCTTATCTTGAGCAGATGCCATCGCTTAGGCTATTTTCACACTAACTTTTTTGCTGGATCCGGCAGGGTTCAGCAAAAACGCTTGTTACTGATAATACAACCGCATGCATCCGTTATGAACAGATCCGGTTGTGTTATCTTTAACATAGCCAAGATGGAACCGTCATAAACGCCATTGAAAGTCAATGGGGGACAGATGCGTTTTCTATTGTGTCTGAGAAAATGGATCCGTCCCCATTTACTTGCATTGTGGGTCATGACATTCTGTTCTGTTCAGTTACATTTTGTCCATATTGACAATGAATGGGGACAAAACAGAAGCGTTTTTTTCCCGGTATTCAGACCCTATGACGGATCTCAATACCGGAAAACATTTCACGCTAGTGTGAAAGTAGTCTAAGTAAAAGCAGAACAACCCCTGTGTGTAAGAAATCTTCATAATTAATAACTTAGAGAAAAGGATAAATGTTCTCGATTTTTCAAACCACCACCCAATTCAGAATACTTTTCAATTACATATATTTAAAAATGTAGCCACTGAGTATTCAATAAAATGTCTTTGCTGTTTATCGCCACCTGCTGTTTATCCTTTTCCTTATTTCTCTCAGTAGCGACGCCGAGAAGGACACACATGCTCATTTCCATCCTTCAATTGCCACCGGCCAGATCTTCTGTTGTGGCAGTTACAAGAATGGAGCTGCAGCAGAAAGGATATGGCCCCTGAGAATTGACATGCCTCCTGAGCTATGATAGGGATACAGCTGCAGCAGACAGGACATTTCCCCTGAGAAATACAATCGGCATAGTACTATAGTAGAAAGGATGTTCCCCCATGAGCTGGGAGCTTGAAATAAATGTAGCAGAGCAATGAATGGAGAGGTCTTTGGATCCATTTGAGGTACAGGGCTGGTTCTAGCTTTGTTAGAAAGAGGTTGTCCTGTGCTATATATATCTAATTTTCATTTTTACATTAATCATAGCATAACCCCTTAAGTTGTGTGGGGGTTCACATCACATGACTGCATCCCCTGAAGTCTGTAATGCTGTGTATCTAGGGGTCTGTAGCCATCGGTGGATGTGATCATGTGGCCCTATTTTGTGACTGCTAGATGTGATATTACAGGGTATGACATGACCTCAGTGTTCACCTGAGGCTGACGTTACTGACTGTAGGAAAAAATAAAAAATGTTGTATTTTCTTTTGCCTCAAGTTTAGGCCTCTGTTTAGTATGGATGCAACATACTGTTTACAAATGTTTTCAAATTGTGCCTCTTATTGGGCAGCCCGGTGGCTCAGTTGTCAGCACTGGTGCCTTGTAGCGCTGGGTTCCTAAGTTAGAATCCAACCAAGGACAACAGCTGCATGAAGTTTGTATGTTCTCCCCGTGTTTGTGTGGGTTTCCTCTGGGTACTCTGGTTTCTTCCTACACTTCAAAAAGACATACTGATAAGGAACTTAGATTGTGAGCTCCACTGGGGACAGAATGATGATGTCTTTAAAGTGTTGTGGAATTTGTCAGGGCTATGTAAGTGAGTAAACAAATACAACTGGATAAGTCAAGTAATACCTGTTCTTGTGATGTGTCATCAGTACTGTCATGTTCCCATAATGCCTTGGCTAATCATGGACATAATCAAAAGTGTAATTATTTTTTGTCTTCTTTTATTATTTTCCTTTCTGATCAAATATATCCTAAACTATATGTCAAAGTATTCAGTACAACTTAGCATAAAAATAATAGGTATTTGTTTCTTATGACATATACATTTAATGTATTTTGTAAAATAAAAAATTGTGGGAAAGATAAAAATCATAAAAAAGAAGATGTATTTTATTTAGCAAAAGCCACAATTTGAATTGATATTTTTGTCCTGTTGAGTCTGCTATATACATTAGAAAATTATCTTTTTTCAATCATTTATATCTCAAGTCAATCTTTAATCTAATATTATTTTCTACAACCTGAATCCTGAATGAAATCTGAGGTTGTTTGCCCTGCAATGGTAACCGCTTAAAGTGTGTGACCCTACTTTCCTGAATGATGAGATTTAGCTGCTATAGTTGAATAAACACATTTATTCCTATTAGTGAGAAGGCACTATAAATCACTGCTGGCAGGAGTTTTTAGAGATATCATATTTATATAATATCTGCTTGTCGCTTCGATATGTAGTTAGTTTCTGCCACATAGAAAGTTTAATCATTTATTTTTTCAACTTAGAAAATGGTGTGTTGCCAATAAATTTTAATTTACTTTTTGTGGGAGACCTAATGGGAATGTTCTAAAATACATTACCAACACTAGGCAATTTAGTGGATGGAGATGTAATAGGGCAGAGAGGATCTGTCTTTATGGAGGAATTTCATGTCAAGATTTCATATAGTCAGTAACATGGTAAGACATATTAGCTAAATTTAACAAAATACTGACTGCCATTGAAGATTTAGTGACATGATGCTTAGATATGATTTGATCTGATGGAATATGTCCAGGAAATACAAGACTATATGGTTTGGGGACATTGGAAACTGATACATCAAATCAGATGACCATACAGTCTTACACATCTGTCTAAATTTGTTCAAATCCAATCTAAGAAGTTTGGTGCATGAATTGGATTTATTTTCAGCAGTCATACAGATATATATTTTGAAGATGATCTTACCATTTAAAATATATTTTATATATTTTTTATGTTATTTTGAAAAGAAAAGAGTCATGCATCATTTTGGGATGCTTGTGCAAAACAAGCCACTATTTCTTCTGACACTACCATTTGTGTATAAATACCGGCAGACATCTGCCCTCGTTATGGCATCATTTTTGGAAGACTGAAAATATATCCCAGAAGAGTCCTAGGAGACCTCAAAGTATCATATACCAATATTCAGGGCAATTAGAGCACATTGGATTCAAATAGAATAGATTGGGCCATGACTCAAATAAAAATAAAACATTCACCAAATCAGACACAAAACAAGGTCAGTAACTTAAATTTCATATACGGTATATTGAAAATATTAAGAATAGAGTAAGCATCTAAATAATCTGGAGAGTTAAATAGAGTTAAACTTAAAAATAGAGTTAAATAGAGTTAAACTTCATAGGATCGATTTTTTTTTTCATTGGGTTTAAAGGGCTTTTCAGGGACTAATATTCATGGCCCATACTTTTAGACCACTAATATATGATCATTGTCGGTCTGAAAGTTTTTTTTTCCGTTGTTAATGGTTTCAGGACCAGTGTAAATTCAAATTTTGGTCACCAGGAGAATCTACAATTTTGTAGTTTTTAGTTGTTTTTCTCATGCTCTAGTTTAGTAGCTATAGCTTTTTATTTGCTAGGCTATGTTTTTCTGAAATAATTCAGGTTTCTTTTAATTTAAATTTTTTACCTTTGAACTATTTTATGATAATGACAATGATAACATAATATTGCCCTAAAATAGATTTTGCAATTGTTATGCCATAAATTACACTGTGGATGGACAAGAGAACAAGAGCATCCGCTGCCCGTTTGCAGTGTTAGTTAATGAAGACCTCTTAAGGATCACAACGTCCATCAGTGGCCATTTAGGGACAGCAGGACTAGGCTGGAATAAAGAGACAATGTTAATAAGAATAATTAAGCATACTTTATTGGACATGAGCGCTGACTGTTATATAATAGATATTCACTAGCTGCCATTTATGTTCTGTTGTTAGCACATGTGCAGCAATAAACTTATAGTGGCCAACCCTTTTAATTGACCTCATATCCTTGACCATACATATAATGGAGTGCCAAAGCTTATAAGAGATTAGTAAATGAGAATTTTTTCTTTTTTATGCATCTACTAATTAAAGAGAGCCTCATTGAGTGGGAATCCTGGATATGTAGTTTAAATGGAGTAAGCAAGTCAAACCTATTTACTCCTAAGCAAAAGCCACCAAAATACAGGTCAATAGAGACAGTGCACCCTAATATGACCTTACCCCCATCACACACTTGGATCCCAGTGTAATTACATGAAGTTTTGTATATAAATGGATATGTTTTTGTACTTCTAGTGGAATAAATAAAATTCTGGTAATCCACATTCCATAATGGCTCTCATATTAGGTCAGGTAGTATTGACATTTTACATAATATTAAGAGTAAAATATAACCTTGTAGTCGCTGACCAATGTAAATCCTTCTAATGGTCCATCTAAATGTTGATTATCGTTTAAGCCTCCTGTTAAATTACAACAGGGGAAATTAAAATCCATTCATTCAATGAAAATGGGGTTAAAACTTGCACTTTCCATGATAGCTCTTCTTTCAGTATTCCATACATATCATGGACACAAGGTAAAGACTAGTTGATGAGCGGCAGGGGCTATATTCAAATTTGCAATATTTCACAAATATTTTGTAGAATATTCATCACATATTTGCGAATTTTGCGAATTTGAGATTATTTTATTGAATGCGAAAAATAGGCAATGTAAAAATTGCGCAATGCGAATTTGTAATGCAAAATACAGGCGTAGGTCCCTTTGGCTCCATTTTTCAAACTGGTATAACTTTCCTGAGACTGGAGAAAATAGTTGGCACGGCAGAACATTAGAATAGGTTTATATGCAGATAGAGTCAAGTGCTCCAATATATTCGTGATTGCGCTAATCAGCAGTGATTAGAATGTTTTTTCGCACTACGTGCAACTTCACATTTTAGCAGGTCTGACTACATATTGATGATTGGTGCACTTAGTATTGTTGTGAACTTGACATTGCTTCCTTCTCATTGGCCCACGAGCAAGAAGCAGAGAGGAATCATGTGTTCAGATGGAAATAAATGCAGAATATTCGATATAACGACTATATAGCACTATATTCTAAATATTTGCAAATTCTCGAAGTTGCAATATTCATGATAAAAATTTGCTATTCGAATATTGATGCTCAATACTAGTAAAGACGCACGGGCTGCAAAAAG
This sequence comes from Bufo gargarizans, assembly GCF_014858855.1. Lineage (NCBI taxonomy): Eukaryota > Metazoa > Chordata > Amphibia > Anura > Bufonidae > Bufo > Bufo gargarizans. The sequence continues at coordinate 79,746,561 of NC_058088.1, read as the reverse complement.
CAGAAGCCGGAGCAGTGCCAGGGAATGTTAATAATAAGACTTCATCATTGCACCTCCCTAACTTCACATTAAACTAAACTTGTTGATACATTATTATCTTTCCTCCAGTTGCCAAAAGTTGCATAGCCATGAATAAAACATAAACTGTAGTATGAGATGTCAGTCCCTGCTGAGTCAAGCCTCCATTTAATCCAAGGATAAATGCTAATTAATTTGACAGTGTTTATGATATGCTCCACAGCTCACCTTTTTCCTCTGAAGTTGAACAGTTTCCAAAAACTGAATAATGGCCCGTGTGGTATACCTGATGCCAGCCAACCATTATTATTTTTTAATAAGTTTGTCTACGGCATAAATTTGTTCATGTGCCCTGTGCGAGGTGCTACAGATAAGGAGATGGTGTGATCTGGTTATGTAGTATTCTTCTAATCTAGAGCGAATCAATTCTAAAAAAATCTAATTTGTTACAAATTTCTCAAAAACATGGTCATTTACTATTCTGAAAAATGCCTAAATTAGGTATATTTCAGATGCAGAACCATTGCGCTGTTATCTGTGACTTCGCCCCACTCACGCCAGGTCTAAAATTTCTCTTTCTCTTTCATTATTTTGTACGCCTGTTTTAAGCGTAGAAATGGTCTAAAGGTAAGACATCAAGGAAGCTGTCTTATATTTAGACTGGTACTAAATGCGCCTAAGTTATGGAGAGGCCGGCGCTTCATAACTTCGGCCGAACCACCTCCAGCTTAGGGTTTTATTAAGACCAGCATCTAAAATGCAGCTCTTAATAAACGTGCCCCATAATTTTTTCATGAATTCTAAGTACACAAACTGATCAAAATGATGTATACCATTTTACAGTTCAGAAGACAGAAAAGATGGCATTTTTGGATCATTTATTAATATTAAAAAAAATTGGATCCTGCTATCATCCATTCACTCGTAGGCATGTTTGTGTTGCTAATTCTGTCTTGGTGTTCAAGATCTTAAAAGAGGTTGGATACAGTCCTACGAGACCCCAGTGTGTCACATGATTTTTCAGTGCAATTGGGGTACTTTCGATTTGGGTCAAATTTAGGCTACTTTCACACTAGTGTTCGGGTGTCCGCTTGTGAGTTCCGTTTGAAGGGGCTCACAAGCGGCCCCGAACGCATCCGTCCAGCCCTAATGCATTCTGAGTGGACGAGGATCCGCTCAGAATGCATCAGTCTGGCAGCGTTCAGCCTCCGCTCCGCTCAGCAAGCGGACACCTGAACGCTGCTTGCAGCGTTCGGGTGTCCGCCTGGCCGTGCGGAGGCAAGCGGATCCGTCCAGACTTACAATGTAAGTCAATGGGGACGGATCCGTTTGAATATGACACACTATGGCTCAATTTTCAAACGGATCCGTCCCCCATTGACTTTCAATGTAAAGTCTGGACGGATCCGTCTAACAATATAATGCAGACGGATCCGTTCTGAACGGAGCCACCGTCTGCATTATATGAGCGGATCCGTCTCAGACAGATCCGCTCTGAACGCAAGTGTGAAAGTAGCCTTATTCAGACTGAACTGAATCTGGCAGCCCATTTGACCAAATCCGAATAAAAACAAATTTTGAAATTCACTTATCTCGACACACTTGTGATTGTGCAAACTGACTGTGTGAATAACGTATATCTTATTATTTTGTCTGGTTGTGGAATTAGTATGAGGCAATATTACATAAGGTGATTATACAATCTTCTGAAACACCACCATTCTTGTCCATGTGCGTTGTGTGGTATTGCAGCTCAGCACAAAGCGGTGTTCTGGAATGAAAAATCCCTTCCAAAGATGAAGAAACAAAATACAAGTGACAAAAATATATATTTTTTTATTTTATTTTACATTTTTGATTAATATGACCCCGCTGGCGTGCACCTCTTCATCTCATTTCAAACTGCTGATGTGTGGGCATGTTGAAGCTCCAGTATGGACCCCTGAACTACTTTTCAAGCAGCAGAGCTGGACAATGCAGTGTGGAAGCAGCGCAGAGCAGGGAAGGGAGATCTGCCATCTGCTCAGTGTATAAATTAAAGCAACATGTGGTAAGAGGACCCCTTTGTGCTGCAGGAGATTAACCCTTTAGGGGGAGGGCTCTGGTTACTGACACTTTTGGGGGGCTATTGTTACTGGCTAGTGAGGGCAGGCGGGATTAGCCTCAGGGTCAGGGCAGTGGCGGACATTTTAACTGAATTGTGAAATTGCAGTTTTATGCAGACTGGTTGCTAAGGGCTGAATCTTATTAAATATGGGGTAAGTCAGTCTAATAGTAACTGATTCTGGAATATCATATTATTAGTAACTACATATATGAAAATTGAAATAAGGGTCTAAATTTGACAGTTATCCTTTAAATGATCTGGACTGACATTCGGCTGTTTAGGCTGTTTAGGCTCCTGTTTCCTAAGCAGTACAACAGACTGCATTTGATGTGATGTTGAGAACTCTCAGGGGGTGGAGTTACAAGTCTGGAGAGGAAGGCAGCAGCCATCTTAGGCTGGGTTCAGACCTGAGCGTTTTACAGCGCGTTCCTACGTGCTCTAAAACGCTCAACAGGCAAGAACCAATGATTCCCTATGGGAATGGTTCTCACCTGAGCGTTTTACAGCGCGTACGATCGCGCTGTAAAACGCCCGACGCCCCAAGAAGTACATGAGCTTCTTTGGGGCGTCTTGTCACGCGTTCCCGTACATAGACTTCAGCGGGAACGCGCGACAATGGGCATTCGCTTGTCTCTGTATGCGCGATTGCAAACGCCCGTACAATCGCGCATACAGAGCGTACGTTCAAGTACGCTCAGGTCTGAACCCAGCCTTAGAGTAAGGCTGTGAGAGACACTGAGGAACTGTGTGAGCAGAGAGTCCGACAACATCCAGGTGTAAAAGCATCCCTCAGTGACCAGAGTTGCAGCTACGTAAAGCTGATCGTCTTCAAGATCCTGATCCTTTTCAGAGGAACATGGATTTAATCCAGGAAAGCTGATGAGAGCTGAGGAGCAAAGCTACATACACTGCAGGACCACACGCTTGTTTGAGAGGCATTTGTTCTGTTCAGAGTCACCAGCGGATGCAGAGCAGACCCAGGCCGGTAAGATCGTGCACGCACCTCATCACAGTGTTGGCACCTAGAGACTGAGACCAGGCCTGTTGTTAGTTAGTTAGGATCTCTGTTTATGTCAGGCCACAAGTGTTACTACTGTTCATTGCAAGGACTCCATAACTTAAAGTAACATTTCACATTGGGGAGCTGATAAGATTCCCACAAACTCAAGCCAGGCTGGCATTTTGCTTAGAAGGAAGACTCTTGCACGTACTACAAGTCCTGTTATGGGAGGGGGAATACTGTAGATCTGTGTAAGATTGTAAGCGGTTGTGCTGCACCGCAGGCTAGCACGTAACACACACCCATACAGTGATTCTTGTTCTTTTAGGGTAATAACAGGTAAGGTGTGGCAGTTTAGTTGTGCCTGCCAGTAGGTAAATAACTGCCAGTAGGCGCCATGCTGTGCAGCACAAGGGGAGTATGTAAATCTATTGTATGTTTCCAGCATTTGTGGTTGTGTTTATTGCCAGTATGTTTAAGTAAAATTCTGTTTTGGCAAAAGCTGGTGTTGGGGTTGCTTTCCTCGTTCGTGACTTCGCTGTATCCTGGGGAGCCCACCCCGATACACGGTTTACATAGCAGTTCCATAGAGCGCCGCCTCCTCTTCAAGAAGCTGATCGACAGGAGTGGAGGACCCCCACCGATCAGATATTGATGACCTACCTATCCTGACCTATCCTATAAACTGCCTGCACAACCCCTTTAACTTTTAATGGAAGGGAGGAAATGAGGGCACAGGATCCAGATCTGATTTGTTGAATCTAGGGGTCAGATAGAAAATGTGTGTTTGGGTGGGATTATTGTCTTGCTGTGAGTACAAGACAGTAGAGCATCGGTGGGCTAAAACTCAAAGCATCCTATATTACTATGATGCAGTGAGTTCACTTAAACTGTGGCTGGTCTGGGTCATCACACTTAAACATGTGAATGCAGCCTTAATGTCAGAGTGAATCTGAAGAGACTGGGTGCTGATCTTAGAGCTGATATCAGGGGTCGCTACATCTAGTGGTTGACATTTACTAATATTGTCTAAGAGTAAGACAGTGTAATCTTAAATAGACATTCTTAAAGGGGTTGACCCACAAAAAATATTCTACAGTTTTCAAACTAACAACTGGATCTGAATACTTTTTTAATTGCGTGTAATTAAAAAGTTTGCATAGCCACTGAGTAATTCAATAAAATGCATTGGTACAGCGCCACCTGCTGTTTGTTTTTTTCTTATTCCTTTGACCTGCTCATTGAGAAGGCTGCACAAGCTCAGTTTAATCCTTTAACTGCCTCCTGATCTGTGATAAGGAGAGCTGAGGCAAACCCTCTTAGCTGCAGCAGAAAAGAGACTCCCTTTAAGCTGTCACCTTGATATAAATCTAGCAGAGCAATGAATGGGGAGATCTCTGGATCCATGTGAGGTACAGGACTGCTTCTAGCTTTGTTAGAAAGAGATTGCCATGCATTATATGATTGTCTGATTTTCATGTTTTTACATTAGTCATGGGATAACTTTGTTTTAACCATGCTAGATTTACCACAGTGGCTGAAGCTGGCTAATAAGTCTGGCACACCTATAGACAGCATTCCAGGTCCTTTTAGGGAGCAAAAAGCAGTGCACATAGGGGGAAATGTATTTACAGCTTTGCATCACTTTTTGTGGCATAAAAAAGTTGCATAAAAAAAATATTCTGCTGTTTGGTACTCTCAAAACTTAAGGTGGTTGACAGGTTGGAGAAACCCTTGTACCTGAAAATGTATCATTTGAGATGAGTGAATATACACTCGCCTAAAGAATTATTAGGAACACCATACTAATACGGTGTTGGACCCCCGTTTGCCTTCAGAACTGCCTTAATTCTACGTGGCATTGATTCAACAAGTGCTGATAGCATTCTTTAGAAATGTTGGCCCATATTGATACGATAGCATCTTGCAGTTGATGGAGATTTGAGGGATGCACATTTAGGGCACGAAGCTCCTGTTCCACCACATCCCCAAAATGCTCTATTGGGTTGAGATCTGGTGACTGTGGGGGCCATTTTAGTACAGTGAGAAACAATTTTTCCAGTCTTCAACAGTCCAATTTTGGTGAGCTTGTGCAAATTGTAGCCTCTTTTTCCTATTTGTAGTGGAGATGAGTGGTACCCGGTGGGGTCTTCTGCTGTTGTAGCCTTTCCGCCTCAAGGTTGTGCGTGTTGTGGCTTCACAAATGCTTTGCTGCATACCTCGGTTGTAACGAGTGTTTTTTTCAGTCAACATTGCTCTTCTATCAGCTTGAATCAGTCGGCCCATTCTCCTCTGACCTCTAGCATCAACAAGGCATTTTCGCCCACAGGACTGCCGCATACTGGATGTTTTTCCCTTTTCACACAATTCTTTGTAAACCCTAGAAATGGATGTGCGTTAAAATCCCGGTAACTGAGCATATTGTGAAATACTCAGACTGGCCCGTCTGGCACCAACAACCATGACACGCTCAAAATTGCTTAAATCACCTTTCTTTCCCATTCTGACATTCAGTTTGGAGTTCAGGAGATTGTCTTGACCAGGACCACAACCCTACATGCATTGAAGCAACTGCCATGTGATTGGTTGACTAGATAATCAAATTAATGAGAAATAGAACAGGTGTTCCTAATAATTTGATTCACACTGAATCCGAATTTCCTGACACTTTGTGGTAACGAATCGCATTTTTTCCTAAAATAGCTGCTGCATATATTAGGACATGAAGCAAAGAACTCTGGGAACGAGGGATCACCCACACTGCCATGCATGCAGCCAATCAGCAGCCAGCCAGCCCTGTGATGTCACAGCCCTATAAATATCCTCAGCCATCTTGGATTCAGCCATTTTCCAGTGTACGTAGTGCAGGGAGAGACGTTAGCAGGCACTAGGGAAAGTGCTAGGAAAGACTTATTTTGCTGAATAGAAGTTAAGGGAAAGATCATTAGAAGTGTAGAAAAAGGATTGAGAGGAATTATTGCACACTATAAAAGGAGAACAGGGTCCAATAGGGGAGTGTACAGCCTGGGTAATAAGGACACTCCTATTACACCTTGCTGGACTGACTGGGGATCCAATTTGCCATTATACTGCTGCTTTCAGGTTTGCAATAGATGATACCTCTGTAATTCCAGCAAACCTTTCTTGATATTTGGGTGTAAGTGCTGTGTGATACACCCATTAACTGGGTGTATTACTAGAAAATATTTCTATGTCTTATTAGCCCTTGTGCAGTACAGTTATATGTTCTAAAGCCTTTTTTGGGGTGTATAAGTGGAAAAAATAAGGACCTATTAGCCGTTAAGCGGTGCAGTTATATGTTCTAAAGCCTTTTTGGGGTGTATTTGTGGAAAAGGGGCTTATTAGCCATTCAGCGGTGCAGTTATATGTTCTAGCCTTTTTGGGGTATAAGTGTGCCGTTGTGTGGGAAAGTAAGAAAATTACAGCCTTTTTTGGCGTGTATTAGTGGACAACAAAAAGTCTTATTTGCTGTTCAACGGTGCAGTTATATGTTCGAAAGCCTTTTTTGGGGTGTATTAGTGGAAAAAAGAGGCTTATTAGCTGTTGTGTGGTGAAGTGAGAAAATTACAGCCTTTTTTGGAGTGTATTAGTGAATAAAAAAAGGATTATTTGCCGTTCAGCGGTGCAGTTATATGTTCTAAAGCCTTTTTGGGGTGTATTAGTGGAAAAAATAAAGGGGCTTATAAACCGTTGTGTGGTGAAGACAAGACAAGCTTTTTTGGGGGTGTATTAATTTCCTTTTTATTTATTTGATCTAACAGTATGTTAGACAGAGAAGTGACAGGCCCTGCACAGGGGAGGGGCAGAGGCCTAAATTTTTCTGGCGCAGGTACAGGTCGCAGCAGAGTAATGGGGGCATGGCAGCAGGAGTCACTTCAAGAGGCCTGAGCTCCCTGTGTCATCTAGTGGTCGTGTCGTGACCAGCAACCCAGCGATTCTTAAATGTTTGGTCATCCACTTCATCCCAAGTGACATCAGACACCCCCAGCCAACCCTTTGTTGGCATGGCCCGGAAGCAGGCTCTGTGTCCTCAACCTGCCTCTGTCCTTTTCTGTTCCCTCAGACACAGAAGTATTATATGCTCTGGGCTCAGCTCCACTACACAGAGAGGACAAACTACTAGAGGAGAGTTAGCAGCTACTGCCCAGCCAAAATCTGGAGGAGACATTCACAGCTTCCTTCGGTAGGCGGGCAAGTAGTGATGTGGAGAGTGGCATGGATGCTGGTGTTGCGAGTGGTCAGGCTCCTGGCTCAGAGACCTTTGAGAAGGACATCAGGGATGTGCAGACAGTACTCGATGATGATGTAGCCGATCGCAATTGGGAGTCGGGTGACGAAAGGGCTTCATCATCATTGGGAGAAGAGGGTGGCAGCTTGCTCCTGAAGCAGCGGCGGAGCCAGCAAGTCGCTAGCATGGCCAGGAGTTAGCAGGGTGGCAGCAGTGGCAGGTCAGGAGCCAAACGTGCCTGGGGCAGACCAGCAGGAGCCTATCTGCCTGGAAAGTAGTGGTGCAGGAGTTGACGGAGGCAGTAGCAGTCAGTCAGCGTGGAGTGTTGAGGCTAAAATCACCTACTGGATGGTGTGGCAGATTTTTGTTAAACCGCTGGAGGAGGTGAACATTGCCATTTGCTGAATCTGTGGGCAGAAGGTGAAGTGTGGCCAGGGTGCCAATGTTGGCACCACGGCCCTATGTCAACAATGCAGTGTCATCATAAAGTGGCCTGGGAGAACCATGGCTCTGATATGGTGGTCCAGCCTGCCGCAGCAACCGCTACATCACCCAGTGGCACGCACCCGATTTCAGGCAGTCAAGGCTCCACCACCTCAGCCGAAGGGAGCTCTCTGTCTTTCCCATCATCTACAGGTCCTGATGCTCCTTGCCCCCCTACTCCTCGTCAGTCATTCCGTCAGCAATCGATCACCAAAGCGATTACCAAGAGACAACAGTATGCGTGCACTCATCCAACGGAGCAGAAGATGAACGTTCTCCTGGCCAAGTTGCTGGTGCTGCAGTCCCTCCCTTTCCAAGCGGTGGACTCTGCACCTTTCAGAGAACTGATGGCTTGAGCCGAGGTGAAGAGTCCGAAGCCGTCATTTCTTTGCCAAAAAGGCAGTGCCAGCCCTGCACAAATATGTAGAACAGAAGGTGATCTAGTCCTTGAGCCTGTCGGTGTCTGCCATAATGCATGGCAGCGCCCACGTGTGGAGCTGTTACTCCTGTCAAGGACAATATATGTCCTTTACTACCCACTGGGTAAATGTGGTTCCTGCCCAGCCAAACCATCAACTTGGCCAGGTGATGCCACTTCTGCATCCACGTTCTCACGCCGTTGGTCCTGCGACAATGTCCGCCGGGTCACTCTGTGGTCTCCTGATGCTGCTGCCACCTCACCACTCAGGTCTTCTCATGCTGCTGTTGCCACCTCCACACTATATCATTGTGCCACTCTGTGGTCTCATTCTGCTGCTGCCACCTACACACTCTGTCATTGTGCCACTCTGTGGCCTACTAATGGCCTACTAATGTTGCTGCCACCTCCACACTACGTCACCTTACCACTCTGTCTCTGGGCCACTCTGTGGTCTCTTCATGCTGCTGCTGCCACCTCCACACTCTATCATTGTGCCACTCTGTGGCCTCCTCATGCTGCTGCTGCTGCAGCCACCTCCACACTATGTCACCTAGACAGTCTGTGGCCTACTCATGCTGCTGCTAAATCAACACTGTCACTGGGTCACTCTGTGGCCTCCTCATGCTGCTGCTGCCATCTCCACACTGTCACTTAGCCAGTCTGTGGCCTCCTCATGCTGCTACTGCCACCTCCACACTATTTCACTTTGCCACCCTGTGGTCTGTTCATGCTGCTGACAACTCACAACTCTGTCTCTGTGCCACTCTGTGGTCTCCTCATGCTGCTGCTGCCACCTCCAAAATATGTCACCTTGCCACTCTGTGTTCTCCTCATGCTGCTGCTAAATCAACACTGTCACTGGGCCACTCTGTGGCCTCCTCGTGCTGCTGCTGCCACCTCCACTCTATGTCGCCTTGCTACTCTGTGGTCTCCTCATGCTGCTGCAAACTCAACACTATGTCACTGGGGCACTTTGTGCCCTCCTTATGCTGCTGTTGCTGCCACCTCCACACTGTCACCTGGCAAGTCTCTGGCCTCCTTATGCCGCTGCTAACTCAACACCATGTCACTGGGCCACTCTGTGGCTTCCTCATGCTGCTCCCACCTCAAAACTATGTAAATGGGCCACTCTGTGGTCTCCTCATGCTGCTGCTGCTGCCACCTGCCCGCTATGTCACTGGGCCACTCTATAGTCTCCTCATGCTGCTGCCACCTCAACACTATGTCATTGGGCCACACTGTGGACTTCTCAAGCTGTTCTCCCACCCTCCCCACTCCATGACTGAGCCACTATTTTGCCTTTTTGTCCTGGTTGACATCATCATGTATTTGACCCTTCTGATCTGTCAGAAGGAAGGAAAAATGAGATGCACAACGGATCCAGTCTGTGTAGCAGCTGTAAGGCCTGTATGGTCCCATTAGAATTGGCTCATGAGTTAGTAGATAAAAGCAGCAGTGGGTACAAAACACAGAAGACATGAAAACATCTCTGTTTTGGATCCACTCCAGTTTTTTCTGGCTTTGACAATACTGATGGATTACTAACCTAATGCTGTCCGAGTAAAGGCGGATGCTCAACAGACAGGATCAGTTTTTTTGGGGGTTATTGTTCTGACGGATCAGAGAGAAGGGCAAAAAAATCAGCGATGTCAACACAAACTTACTGGTGACACCCTCTCCACTCAGTCAGGGGGGCTCTACTTGTACAAGCGTTTAATAGAACAGGTTCTGTAGACATCTATGTGGAATCAGCTGACGACAGTGTAAAAGGAGTGCATTCTTTCACGCCTACAGTAGGATGTAGGGCCTCTGCACGGTTCTTTATACCTGGCACTAACATCGAACTGTAAGGCTGAGTTGATACTTCAGTTAGTTTGTTTTGACCCTGTGACTGCCCATATAAGTGAAGTGTGCAGTGATTCTAAGAGCGATGCCTGTCATGTGCATGTCATACTGACTCACAGTATTGTTTCACTACCACAGCAGACTCCATATGCATGTTACTGGAAGGGATAGAGTTCTACACCACTATACAGAGTCTCTGCAGACAGGAAATAGCTGCATTTAACGAGATTCGCTATAAATCAATTCGGATCGAATCAAAAGTTTTTAGAAATTCGCTCATCTTTAGTATCATTATTAGGGATGAGCGAACCCGAACTGTATAGTTCGGGTTCGTACCGAATTTTGGGGTGTCCGTGACACGGACCCGAACCCGGACATTTTCGTAAAAGTCCGGGTTCGGTGTTCGTCGCTTTCTTGGCGCTTTTTGAAGAGCTGCAAAGCAGCCAATCAACAAGCGTCATACTACTTGCCCCAAGAGGCCATCACAGCCATGCCTACTATTGGCATGGCTGTGATTGGCCAGAGCACCATGTGACCCAGCCTCTATTTAAGCTGGAGTCACATAGCGCCGCCCGTCACTCTGCTTTGATCAGCATAGGGAGAGGTTGCAGCTGCGACGTTAGGGTGAGATTAGGCAGTGATTAACTCCTCCAAAAGACTTCATTCAGAGATCGATCTGCAGCTGTGGATGATTGAACTGCTGCTATTGAATTGCTCACTGTTTTTAGGCTGCCCAGAGCGTTTTTCAGTCACTTTTTTCTGGGGTGATCGGCGGCCATTTTGTGTCTTGTGGTGTGCCAGCACAAGCTGCCACCAAGTGCATTTAACCCTCAATGGTGTGGTTGTTTTTTGGCTAAATCCTACATCAGGGTCAAGCTGTCACACCAAGTGCATTTAACCAGCAATAGTGTGGTTATTTTTTGGCCATATACTACATCAGGGGCAAGCTGTCACCAAGTGCATTTAACCCTCAATGGTGTGGTTGTTTTTTGGCTAAATCCTACATCAGGGTCAACCTGTCACACCAAGTGCATTTAACCATCAATAGTCTGGTTATTTTTTGGCCATATACTACATCAGGGGCAAGCTGTCACCAAGTGCATTTAACCCTCAATGGTGTGGTTGTTTTTTCGCTAAATCCTACATCAGGGTCAAGCTGTCACACCAAGTTCATTTAACCATCAATAGTGTGGTTATTTTTCGGCCATATCCCAGTCTAATTCTGTCAGTAAACGTATACCTGTCACCCAGCGCCTAAATAATAGGCCTAAAATTTATATCCAGCTAAATCTGTCGTTACTGCTGTGGCTGGTCAAGTTATTTAGTGTCCGTCAAAGCACAGTTTTTGTTCTGGGTTGAAAAACAATTCCCAATTTAGCAATTTCCTAATTTAGTGGTTTCTGCTGTATCAGAGCTATTTTAAATCTATCCCTAAAAGGGTATTTCAGATTCAAGGTGCACATAGGGTCATTCTGAATAACTTCACACACACGCTACTGTGCATTTCCAAGTCTAATTCTGTCAGTAAACCTATACCTGTCACCCAGCGCCTAAATACTAGGCCTCAAATTTATATCCAGCTAAATCTGTCGTTACTGCTGTGGCTGGTCAAGTTATTTAGTGTCAGTCAAAGCACAGTTTTTGTTCTGGGTTGAAATACAATTCCCAATTTAGCAATTTCCTAATTTAGTGGTTTCTGCTGTATCAGGCCTACTTTAAATTTATCCCTAAAAGGGTATATTAGATTCAAGGTGCAGATAGGGTCATTCTCAATAACTTCACACACACGCTACTGTGCATATCCCAGTCTAATTCTGTCTGTAAACGTATACCTGTCACCCAGCGCCTAAATAATAGGCCTCAAATTTATATCCAACTAAATCTGTCGTTACTGCTGTGGCTGGTCTAGTTATTTAGTGTCCGTCAAAGCACAGTTTTTGTTCTGGGTTGAAATACAATTCCCAATTTAGCAATTTCCTAATTTAGTGTTTCTGCCGTATCAGAGCTATTTTAAATCTATCCCTAAAAGGGTATATAAGATTCAAGGTGTACATAGGGTAATTCTGAATAACTTCACACACACGCTACTGTGCATTTCCAAGTCTAATTCTGTCAGTAAACCTATACCTGTCACCCAGCGCCTAAATACTAGGCCTCAAATTTATATCCAGCTAAATCTGTCGTTACTGCTGTGGCTGGTCAAGTTATTTAGTGTCCGTCAAAGCACAGCTTTTGTTCTGGGTTGAAATACAATTCCCAATTTATCAATTTCCTAATTTAGTGGTTTCTGCTGTATCAGGCCTACTTTAAATTTATCCCTAAAAGGGTATATTAGATTCAAGGTGCAGATAGGGTCATTCTCAATAACTTCACACACACGCTACTGTGCATATCCCAGTCTAATTCTGTCTGTAAACGTATACCTGTCACCCAGCGCCTAAATAATAGGCCTCAAATTTATATCCCGCTAAATCTGTCGTTACTGCTGTGGCTGGTCAAGTTATTTAGGGTCCGTCAAAGCACATTTTTTGTTCTGGGTTGAAATACAATTCCCAATTTAGCAATTTCCTAATTTAGTGGTTTCTGCTGTATCAGAGCTATTTTAAATCTATCCCTAAAAGGGTATATAAGATTCAAGGTGCACATAGGGTCATTCTGAATAACTTCACACACACGCTACTGTGCATTTCCAAGTCTAATTCTGTCAGTAAACCTATACCTGTCACCCAGCGCCTAAATACTAGGCCTCAAATTTATATCCAGCTAAATCTGTTGTTACTGCTGTGCCTGTATTAGTGTAATACGGTACCTAAATAGATATAGCCATATAGTGTTAGGTGTCTGTAAAAAAAGGCCTGAATTTGAATTCAATACATTGGGCCAAATAATATTTTTCTTATTGTGGTGAACGGTAACAATGAGGAAAACATCTATTAAGGGACGCAGACGCGGACAAGGTCGTGATGGTGTTAGTGGCCCCTTTGGTGCTGGGAGAGGACGTGGCCGTTTTGCCACAGCCACACGTCCTAGTGTACCAACTACCTCAGGTCCCAGTAGCCGCCATAATTTACAGCGATATTTGGTGGGGCCAAATGCCGTTCTAAGGATGGTAAGGCCTGAGCAGGTACAGGCATTAGTCAATTGGGTGGCCGACAGTGGATCCAGCACGTTCACATTATCTCCCACCCAGTCTTCTGCAGAAAGCGCACAGATGGCGCCTGAAAACCAAGCCCATCAGTCTGTCACATCACCCCCATGCATACCAGGGAAACTGTCTGAGCCGCAAGTTATGCAGCAGTCTCTTATGCTGTTTGAAGACTCCGCTGGCAGGGTTTCCCAAGGGCATCCACCTAGCCCTTCCCCAGCGGTGAAAGACATAGAATGCACTGACGCACAACCACTTATGTTTCCTGATGATGAGGACATGGGAATACCACCTCAGCATGTCTCTGATGATGACTGAAACACAGGTGCCAACTGCTGCGTCTTTCTGCAGTGTGCAGACTGAACAGGAGGTCAGGGATCAAGACTGGGTGGAAGACGATGCAGGGGACGATGAGGTCCTAGACCCCACATGGAATGAAGGTCGTGCCACTGACTTTCACAGTTCGGAGGAAGAGGCAGTGGTGAGACCGAGCCAACAGCGTAGCAAAGCGAGGCATTAACGTTCTGAACCTTAGCACAACCTGCATGACCAGGCACCTGCATGCAAAGCATGAACTGCATGGAGTAAACACCCTAAAAACAAGGAAGTCACTCAGGCTCCCCCTGCTACCTCTTCTGCTGCTGCCGCCTCTGCCTCTTCTGCTGCTGCCGCCTCGGCCTCTTCCTCCGCCTCTGGAGGAACGTTTGCACCTGCCGCCCAGCAAACAGGGGATGTACCACCAACACCACCACCTCCGTCACCAAGCATCTCAACCATGTCACACGGCATAGTTCAGCTCTCCATCTCACAAACATTTGAGAGAAAGCGTAAATTCCCACCTAGCCACCCTCGATCCCTGGCCCTGAATGCCAGCATTTCTAAACTACTGGCCTATGAAATGCTGTCATTTAGGCTGGTGGACACAGACAGCTTCAAACAGCTCATGTCGCTTGCTGTCCCACAGTATGTTGTTCCTAGCCGGCACTACTTCTCCAAGAGAGCCGTGCCTTCCCTGCACAACCAAGTATCCGATAAAATCAAGTGTGCACTGCGCAACGCCATCTGTGGCAAGGTCCACCTAACCACAGATACGTGGACCAGTAAGCACGGCCAGGGAAGCTATATCTCCCTAACTGCACACTGGGTAAATGTAGTGGCAGCTGGGCCCCAGGCGGAGAGCTGTTTGGCGCACGTCCTTCCGCCGCCAAGGATCGCAGGGCAAGATTCTTTGCCTCCTGTTGCCACCTCCTCCTACTCGGCTTCCTCCTCCTCTTCTTTCACCTGCTCATCCAGTCAGCCACAAACCTTCACCACCAACTTCAGCACAGCCCGGGGTAAACGTCAGCAGGCCATTCTGAAACTCATATGTTTGGGGGACAGGCCCCACACCGCACAGGAGTTGTGGCGGGGTATAGAACAACAGACCGACAAGTAGTTGCTGCCGGTGAGCCTCAAGCCCGGCCTGGTGGTGTGCGATAATGGGCGAAATCTCGTTGCAGCTCTGGGACTAGCCGGTTTGACGCACATCCCTTGCTTGGCGCATGTGCTGAATTTGGTGGTGCAGAAGTTCATTCACAACTACCCCAACATGTCAGAGCTGCTGCATAAAGTGCGGGCCGTCTGTTCGCGCTTCCGGCGCTCACATCCTGCCGCTGCTCGCCTGTCTGCGCTACAGCGTAACTTCGGCCTTCACGCTCACCGCCTCATATGCGACGTGCCCACCAGGTGGAACTCCACCTTGCACATGCTGGACAGACTGTGCGAGCAGCAGCAGGCCATAGTGGAGTTTCAGCTGCAGCACGCACGGGTCAGTCGCACTACAGAACAGCACCACTTCACCACCAATGACTGGACCTCCATGCGAGACCTGTGTGCCCTGTTGCGCTGTTTCGAGTACTCCACCAACATGGCCAGTGGCGATGACGCCGTTATCAGCGTTACAATATCACTTCTATGTCTCCTTGAGAAAACACTTAGGGCGATGATGGAAGAGGAGGTGGCCCAGGAGGAGGAGGAGGAGGAGGAGGAGGAAGAGGGGTCATTTTTAGCACTTTCAGGCCAGTCTCTTCGAAGTGACTCAGAGGGAGGTTTTTTGCAACAGCAGAGGCCAGGTATAAATGTGGCCAGCCAGGGCCCACTACTGGAGGACGAGGAGGACGAGGATGAGGAGGAGGTGGAGGAGGATGAGGATGAAGCATGGTCACAGCGGGGTGGCACCCAACGCAGCTCAGGCCCATCACTGGTGCGTGGCTGGGGGGAAAGGGAGGACGATGACGATACGCCTCCCACAGAGGACAGCTTGTCCTTACCCCTGGGCAACCTGGCACACATGAGCGACTACATGCTGCAGTGCTTGCGCAACGACAGCAGAGTTGCCCACATTTTAACCTGTGCGGACTACTGGGTTGCCACCCTGCTGGATCCACGCTACAAAGACAATGTGCCCACCTTACTTCCTGCACTGGAGCGTGATAGGAAGATACGCGAGTACAAGCGCACGTTGGTAGACGCGCTACTGAGCGCATTCCCAAATGTCACAGCGGAACAAGTGGAAGCCCAAGGGCAAGGCAGAGGAGGAGCAAGAGGTCGCCAAGGCAACTGTGTCACGGCCAGCTCCTGTGAGGGCAGGGTTAGCATGGCAGAGATGTGGAAAAGTTTTGTCAACACGCCACAGCTAACTGCACCACCACCTGATACGCAACGTGTTAGCAGGAGGCAACATTTCACTAACATGGTGGAACAGTACGTGTGCACACCCCTCCACGTACTGACTGATGGTTCGGCCCCATTCAACTTCTGGGTCTCTAAATTGTCCACGTGGCCAGAGCTAGCCTTTTATGCCTTGGAGGTGCTGGCCTGCCCGGCGGCCAGCGTTTTGTCTGAACGTGTATTCAGCATGGCAGGGGGCGTCATTACAGACAAATGCAGCCGCCTGTCTACAGCCAATGTGGACAAGCTGACGTTCATAAAAATGAACCAGGCATGGATCCCACAGGACCTGTCCATCCCTTGTGCAGATTAGACATTAACTACCTCCCCTTAACCATATATTATTGTACTCCAGGGCACTTCCTCATTCAATCCTATTTTTATTTTCATTTTGCCATTATATTGCGAGGCTACCCAAAGTTGAATGAACCTCTCCTCTGTCTGGGTGCCGGGGCCTAAATATATGACAATGGACTGTTCCAATGTTGGGTGACGTGAAGCCTGATTCTCTGCTATGACATGCAGACTAATTCTCTGCTGACATGAAGCCAGATTCTCTGTTGCGGGACCTCTCTCCTCTGCCTGGGTGCTGGGCCTAAATATATGACAATGGACTGTTGCAGTGGTGGCTGACGTGAAGCCTGATTCTCTGCTATGACATGCAGACTGATTCTCTGCTGACATGAAGCCAGATTCTCTGTTACGGGACCTCTCTCCTCTGCCTGGGTGCTGGGCCTAAATATATGACAATTGACTGTTGCAGTGGTGGCTGACGTGAAGCCTGATTCTCTGCTATGACATGCAGACTGATTCTCTGCTGACATAAAGCCAGATTCTCTGTTACGGGACCTCTCTCCTCTGCCTGGGTGCTGGGCCTAAATATATGACAATGGACTGTTGCAGTGGTGGCTGACGTGAAGCCTGATTCTCTGCTATGACATACAGACTGATTCTCTGCTGACATGAAGCCAGATTCTCTGTTATGGGACCTCTCTCCTCTGCCTGGGTGCTGGGCCTAAATATATGCCAATGGACTGTTCCAATGTTGGGTGACGTGAAGCCTGATTCTCTGCTATGACATGCAGACTGATTCTCTGCTGACATGAAACCAGATTCTCTGTTACGGGACCTCTCTCCTCTGCCTGGGTGCTGGGCCTAAATATATGACAATGGACTGTTGCAGTGGTGGCTGACGTGAAGCCTGATTCTCTGCTATGACATGCAGACTGATTCTCTGCTGACATGAAGCCAGATTCTCTGTTACGGGACCTCTCTCCTCTGCCTGGGTGCTGGGCCTAAATATATGCCAATGGACTGTTCCAATGTTGGGTGACGTGAAGCCTGATTCTCTGCTATGACATGCAGACTAATTCTCTGCTGACATGAAGCCAGATTCTCTGTTACGGGACCTCTCTCCTCTGCCTGGGTGCCTGGGCCTAAATATATGCCAATGGACTGTTACAGTGGTGGCTGACGTGAAGCCTGATTCTCTGCTGACATGAAGCCAGATTCTCTGTTACGGGACCTCTCTCCCTCTGCCTGGGTGCCGGGGCCTAAATATATGCCAATGGACTGTTGCAGTGGTGGCTGACGTGAAGCCTGATTCTCTGCTATGGGACTTCTCTCCAATTGATATTGGTTAATTTTTATTTATTTTATTTTTATTTTAATTCATTTCCCTATCCACATTTGTTTGCAGGGGATTTACCTACATGCTGCTGCCTTTTGCAGCCCTCTAGCTCTTTCCTGGGCTGTTTTACAGCCTTTTTAGTGACAAAAAGTTCTGGTCCCCATTGACTTCAATGGGGTTCGGGTTCGGGACGAAGTTCGGATCTGGTTCGGATCCCGAACCCGAACATTTCCGGGAAGTTCGGCCGAACTTCTCGAACCCGAACATCCAGGTGTCCGCTCAACTCTAATCATTATTTATTACTGAAACAGGTGCAAGAAAACCTATATGTACAAACCTACACCTGCTGACAGCAATGATATATTTCGCCTTCTGCCGTCTTTTACTCCAGTGTAGATTAGTTTAAGGGGATTTTCCTGTACTTAATTATTGAAGACCTATCCTCAGCATTCTGTAAGTCACCAGTTTCAGATTGCAGGGGTCTGACACTTGACATGCGTGCTGACCAGCTGCTTTAGACAATTAATGGCCCCGGAAACTAAACCCTAAGGCATGGACTACATGGCGACACCTGTCGTGGCCAGGATCGCTGAGCAGCGATGATCCCATAGAAATGAATGGGATCACCGCAGCAGTCGCAAAAAAAAAAAAGTGCTGGATTTCTTGAGACTGCCGCGGCAATCCCATTACCCCAAAGTTGATGGAAATTTCTGCTTATGGCTCCATCCACTGTATAGTTTCTGGTGCCGGTGGCTGCCTGAACCAGTTGATCAGTGAGGGTGCCGATAGATGGACCCCACCACCCATCTGATATTGATGGCCAACCTGTGGAAGGTTATCAGTATCTAAGTAAACCCCTTTGCCCCACAAGGACTCCTCTGAGACAGTACAGAAACTGTGTATGTGGCAAAACTATCTGCATGATGCCTTACTCACATTGGAATATGAGCTTACTTGTTTGAAACACTGATTTGTTTCTTTGCCTTACATTTTCACCATTATACAGAGCCTAAAAGATAAATTCAGTTTAGTTGTTCCCGTGTGGTCCAAATTCTGAGCTAAATTAAAGTGTGTATTAAACTTTCTTTAATACAGTGGGTATCATAAGCCAAGAATGGGTTCTCCCAGTAGCCTTATTAGCCGTACTTGGCAATGAATTATTAAAAGTGGACATTGTTAAGGCAAAGCAGAGTTATAAAATTGTAATGGAATTACAGCGCATGATTACCGGATGTGTAGAACAGATGTGTTGCATTAACAGTAATCCTTTAAGATGCCTTACATCACTCTTACTCCCTTAACAAGCTGTTAACATTATGATGTTATAAATGTAATGCAAATATGTTTTCCTTTTAGTTGCCTGCTCATTCCGCAGAGATGGTATTTAGATTGTAGATTGAGAAGAAAAAAAATATTCTTAATAAAAAAAAATTGAAAATTCTGCGTTTAAATTGGAGGATAAATGCAGAATACTTCTATTCATCCAGCAGGAGTACCTGCGGTCACATGCTTAAGATCGGATGTCAGCGACATAAGAAAAAATACCAATTCATACCAGCCCCTTACTGTTTTTAATTAACACATCAGCATTTTGCCACCTTTATATGGATTAAGATGAAATCCCCAAAGTATGGGCTATTATAGTTAGTCAGTGTGCACTGAATTTCAATTTACTCATCATAGTTCTGAGTACATTTAGTAAATGTGCTGTTGCATGAACGACCAGATATTTACAATTCTAGCAATAGATATAATCAGATCTTGATAATACACATTATTTAGGAAGAATTTCAGTCCAGCATCATGTGTTTGGGTATCCCGTAAAATCACACAATTATAATCCAGAATAGGTAAGGTGGTCCTCTTTGATCCATGTGATACAAAACTATATATCTCGGGATTGCTGATCACATTGACATTACCCACTTGTCTCCAGTGGGCTTTACATAGCAGTGGACTCGTCAAAGTGACATCTTGTGAGGATACGGCATGTCATCTGGTTATTGAAACACAGTGCCTGAGGTTCTTGTTCACTTGTGCAGATGTTTTTGCTTGCTGCTTTGAATTGGACTCAGACTGTGCCCCGACTTTGCTGTTTGATTACGGACTGTCTTGACCTGTTATTGTCTTATCATGTTGCGTGAGCTGGTTACCACTCCCAAGACACAAACTGGGGATCCCTTGCAGAACCGTCCGAACCCCGGTCACGGGTCTATTAGGGTATATTCACACATGGCAGATTTGTTGAGGAAATTTCTGTGGCTGTCTCATCCGTCTGAATAGAGCTTGCAGAAATCCATGTACTACCCACCAACATAAATCCCAGTTAGATGAATGGAGTGGATTTTCAGTGGCAGAAAAATCTGCTTCATGGGAATATGCCCTTAAGCTGAAAATTACAAAATACCTTATAAGCTCCTCTCCGATTTAAATCTTAACTAAAGCCAATAGAAACACATTGTGTTTTGAAGGGCTTTTCCATAGGCCATAATTTTGATGGTCTATCCTTGGCAAAGGCCATAAATATCACATCAGAGATGTTTCAACTCTCGGCACTCCTATCGATCAGCGCCAGCAAGTGTATTCTTATAACTGATCGGTGGTGGTATAGGTAGTTGGGACCCCCAGTGATTTGATATTGATGGTCTAGCCCTGTGATCATTAACCTCCAGCACTTAAGCTGTGGTAAAACTACAACTCCCAAGATGTACACTTGCTGGGCTGTTCTCAGAACTCCATGGAAATGAATAGAGCATGCTGGGAGTCGTACTTTCACCACAGCTGAAGTGCCGGAGGTTAGCCATCTCTGTGGACAAAACATCTCTACTAGAGTACCAGAAAACCCCCTTTAATCTTAAATATTCTTTATGGATAATGAAAGAGTGTCATAACCACCATGATGATTGACACACAGGTAAAACTATTAGTGTTGAGCAAGCATGCTCAGCCAAATACTTGTTCGGCTCGAGCATCGCTATGCTTGGCATATGGAGGTACTCGGCCGAGTACCGCATGTGCTCGAGCGCTATGCTCGAGTCTCCCACCCGCACGTTTCGTAGCTGCTAAGCAGCCAATAAACGTGCAGTTAAGTACTGCCATCACTGTAATGCCAGTAGCCATGTTGGCTACTGGCATTACAGTGATTGGCTTGCTGGAACGCATCATCGGGTGCTATATAGGAAAGGACAGATAGTGTAGGGAGTTTGTGATCGCAATTTATTCAATTTTAAAACGTTTCAAAGACCCAAAAGTCCTTTTAAGGACTATTGTGTGTGGTGGCAGCAATTTAATCTTGCAAAGTAGTCTTTGATTTTTTTTTTTCCATACTTTGCGATTCTTTTTCTATAGAGGGTGTCTGCAGTGACTTGTGACATCTGTTTAGCAATACCTTCTGTGTGTCAGGGGTAGAGATAGGAAGAATATTATTGAAAACAATTATATTTTTTCCATAATTTATCAAAATTTTTCATATAAACAGTCCCTGCAGTGAATTGTCACATCTGTGCTGCAATAGCATCTGTGTGTCATGCCCATATTTTGGGAAAAATATTAGTGACAACAAATATAATTTTTCCATAATTTATCCATAATTTTCCTATAAACGGTCCCTGCAGTGAATTGTCACATCTGTGCTGCAATAGCGTGTGTGTGTGTCAAGACAAGAGATAGTAAAAATATAAGTGAAATCTATTTTCCTTTTTCCATACTTTTACGTACTTTTTCCATATACTGTGCTTGCTGTGAACTGTGACATCCGTGCCACATCTTGTGTGTCAAGCGTGCATATAACATTTAATATGAAGAAGGCGAGCATTAAAGAGGACCTTTCATCAGAATTAAACTTCTAAAGTAACTATACAGGCGTGTAGAGCGGCGCCCAGGGACCCCCCTGCACTTACTGGTATACCTGGGCGCCGCTCCGTTCTCCGGCAATTGCCTCCGGTATCTTTACAGTTAGGCTCCACCCCAATGCTGCAGCGCTGGCCAATCACAGCGCTCAGCTCATAGTCTGAGAGAGAGCTGAGCGCTGTGATTGGCCAGCGCTGCAGCATGGGAGAAGGAGGCGCCGGCAGGTTCCCCTGGATGGAGCCTAACTGTAAAGATACCGGAGGCAATTACCGGAGAACGGAGCGGCGCCCAGGTATACCAGTAAGTGCAGGGGGGTCCCTGGGCTCCGCTCTACATGCCTGTATAGTTACTTTAGAAGTTTAATGCTGATGAAAGGTCCTTTTTAAGGGACGGGGAAGTGGCCATGATGCTGATGGTGCACGCAGAGGCCGTGGCCCTTGGCGCATTGAAACTGTGCCTGCTGCCTTAGCACAAGAAAAACAATCATCCATGATACCTAGCTTCATGTCCTAGTTTGCAGGACGGCGCAGGACACCATTCTTGAAGTTAGCCCAGTGCGAGCAGGTGGTTGGTTGGATTGCAGCAGATAGTGCTTCCAGTCAGTTAGGCACCACCCTGTCTTCCACCAAGTCCAGTCTTAGTAGCCAGGAGTCTGGTCCACACAATCCTCACCCTGATCCTCCTTCATCCCACCATTTACAGTCTGGCCAAACAAGTGATCCCACACTCGGATATTCTGAGGACCTCTTTACATCGCCATTAATTGATTTGGCCCTCTTGAAGAGGGACCTGAGATCTTGTGTCCCGATTCCCAACCTCTGGAACATCCAGAGTAACAAGAACATGATGCTGGGGAACGGTAATTTGTGTTTAATGAAGTGGGTGATGATGAGACACAGTTGCCAATGACTCAACCACAATTACTGTCTCAAGAGGTTGAGGAAGAGGATGACACACAGTTGTCAATCACTGAGGTTGTGGTTAGGTCAACAAATCAGGAGGATGATCAGAGTGAGGAAGTGGAATAAGAGGTGCTAGACGACGAGGTCACTGACCCAACCTGGGAAGGTGGCAACAAGCCGAGTGAGGAGAGCAGTACAGAGGGGGAGGGATCTGCAGCACTGCAACAGGCTGGAAGAGGCAGTGGGGTGGCAAAAGGTAGAAGGCGGGCACCACCGAAGGTCCGCAACTTTTCCACGGAGCACCCCCTTGTGTAAATCTCCCTTGCCAGCATTTTGTCTGAGCGTGTATTTAGTGCTGCTGGTGGCATTATAACAGATAAGGGTATCCACTGACAGGTTGACTCATATAAAAATTAATAAGGCCTGGATTGACCATGACTTCTTGACTCCACCAGAGGAATGCTGATGGACATAAAGGCACTTTACATGTGTTGTTTTTAATGTAGTTAATAGACTGTATTCCCATGCACCCCTTCCTCCACAAACAAGGGTATATGGTTGAATCTTCTTTTTCTCATCCTCCTCCTCTTCTGTCATATCAAAATGCATTGCTTATTCATCACCTATAATGCCCTCGTATATATGGACTTCGAATAAAATTTTTTACAGGGTCTGCTTACCAGCAGGCCCTCACATCAAATTTATTACAATGTCCGCTCACCAACAGGCCCTCACATATAATTTTTTAGAGGGTCCGCTTACCAGCAGGTCTTCAAATATAATTTTTTACAGGGTCCGCTCACCAGCAGGCCCTCACATATAATTTTTTAGATGGTCCGCTCACCAGCAGGCCCTCACATATAATTTTTTAGAGGGTTGCGGGCCTGTAGGTGATCTCAAATCTTTTACAGGGTCAGCTCACCTGCAGGCCCAAACCTAAAATCTTTTATAGGGTCAGCTCACCTGCAGGCCTATAACTCAAATCTTTTACAAGGTCTGCTCACCTGCAGGCCCAAACCTAAAATCTTTTACAGGGTCAGCTTACCTTTAGCCACGCAACTCAAATCTTTTACAGGGTCAGCTCACCTACAGGCCCACAAATCAAATCTTTTACAGGGACTGCTCACCTACAGGCCTGCAACTCAAATCTTTTACATGGTCAGCTCACCAGCAGGCCCAAACCTAAAATCTTTTACAGGGTCAGCTAACCTACTGGCCCGCAACTCAAATCTTTTACAGGGTCAGCTCACCTACAGGCCCGCAACTCAAATATTTTACAGGGTCAGCTCACCTGACAAGGATATATGATTGAATCTTCCTTTTCTCATCCTCCTCCTCTTCTTCTGTCATATCAAAATGCATTGCTTATTCGTCACTTATAATGCCCTCGCATATATGGACTTCGAATATAATTTTTTTACAGGGTCCGCTCACCAGCAGGCCCTCACATCAAATTTTTACAGTGTCCGCTCACCAGCAAGCCCTCACATATTATTCTTTAGAGGGTCCACTCATCAGCAGGTACTCAAATATAATTTTGTACAGGGTCCGCTCACCAGCAGGCCCTCACATATAATTTTTTAGATTGTCCGCTCACCAGCAGGCCCTCACATATAATTTTTTACAGGGTCAGCTCACCTGCAGGCACAAACCTAAAATCTTTTACAGGGTCAGCTCACCTGCAGGCCCGCAACTCAAATCTTTTACAAGGTCAGCCCACCTACATGCCCGCAAATCAAATCTTTTACAGGGTCGGCTCACCTGCCGGCCCGCAACTCAATGTGAATGAGGTCCTCTTTTATATGATATACAGGCTGTATCGGAGTAAATATACATGAAAGAATGTTTTCAATACATTTTTCCTATAAAATTGATTTTTTTACTTTGGTTTTGTGCGTAAAACCTAATTAGATTGTGGGCCTCATGATCAGTTTAAGGCCTTTTAAGCAGAATCAGCAGCAGCATGGTGATAAAATGAGTGGCAAGGTGACATACTGTGGAGATGGCAGCATGAGGAGGCCACATATTGGCACAATGACTAGACTAGATAAAAGACTCAGGCCACAGATTGTTTAGAAAGATGCAGATGGAAATTATCAGTGGAGCTGTATGACTTTCACCTGCAGATTAATGCAGACTAGGAGTGTAGCTATAGGGGAAGCAGGGGAAGCTGCAGCTTTGGGGCCCTGACTTAGAAGGGGCCCATCCAGGAGGAGGAGGACTAAAGGATTTGGTCAGGGCCCCTTCAACAGTATTGCACAATGAAATTACATACAGTGACAGTATAGACAGTGTATAAAACGGATGGAACAGCTGCCGGCCCTGGTCTGAGAGAGCGATCTTTACTAGCCACAGGAATAGGGGCGGCATGAAAGGAAGGGGTTGTTAAAAAATTACTGTGGGATGGAGCCCCATTCAAAAATTTGCTGTGGGGCCCATTAATTTCTAGCTACGCCACTGATGCAGCCCACAAAAGCAAGTTGGGTTTATCGATTCCAAAATCTTAATTAAATTGTGGGCCTGGTGATCAGTTTAAGTCTTTTTAAGCAGCATGGTGATAAAAATGAGTGGCAAGGTTATATGGTGTGGAGATGGCAGCATGAGGAGGCCACATAGTGGGACAATGACAGAGTCTGGATAAAAGACGGAGGCCACAGATTATTGAGAAAGATGCAGATGGAAACAAATCTGTTTGATGGTCACCTGTAGTTTAATGCAGCCATCAAAATCAAGTTGGGTTTGTCGGTTCCACCCCAGCTCACCAGCAGGCCTGCAAATCAAATCTTTTAAAGGGTCAGCTCACCTGCAGGCCCTCAGCTAATTATACCTAATAGGTAATTTGCGCGCATGCTGCCTTACTTGAATGTGGTAGCCGTAGCCGTTTCTCAGGCTCCCTCTCCGGAATCAAACACTGATTCTTCGTTACCCGTAGTTACAATGGTTTTGAGCTGACTGTTATATCAAAAGTTGATATGGAAGATATCCAAATGGATCGTGGACGTCATGGGGACATGCGATCAGACAGAAGTTATCTAGAGTCAACAAAGCGGCAGCAGGACCTCTCCTGTATAACGTTTCCTCATCCAAATTACCGCAGCCACATTCCCTGTAATTTTTTATTACTCATTCCAATAACAAGGCATATTAATAGTCCTGTATTGTTATTTATCGTTAAACCTACAAAAGAAAAACCTCTCTGTCTAGTCTAAACAGAACACATCACTTGATATCATCCAATCTATAAACAAAAAAATCCAAGTGGAAGGGGTATATCAAAATATCACTTTATTCTCAATTAATAATTACGGGAAAAGACAGGATGGAAGACAGTATTCAGAGAGCCATGGGGGCATACACAAAAATGGAATCATGTACAATCATGCGATTGAGCATAAATGATCCACAGGTGCAGATAGTGTTGGCACATGGATGATCGGAATCCCGTATACTAGTACATGGGAAGTGGAAACTGAGTAAGTAAGCAGCCCACCATGAGACTATATCCCAAATAACAAAGGGGACTACCGATCATACCTGAGCCTCACATCAGCAAGGAGAATATAATGCTATATACACTTGCAAGGGTACAGCATGGGTAATATAATGGATAGGATCACTAAATGTCACTATAAAACCACCCTCAACAACTAGTATGATGGATCTAGTGTGGATGCCAGCTGAAACCAAACGTGAGTACGCCCAGTAAAATGCTACTGAGCGAAAACTGTACCTGAGGACATGGTGACCATGATTGTGAGCCCCTAAAGCGCAGACCTCGACGCGCGTTTCGCCTGAGCGGCTTCGTCAGGAGGTGTCAAGAAATAGATTAGCAGGGTATATATAGTCTATGTGACTGTCCAATTGGGGTACCTGGATTTTGTGCACCTGCGGTCCAGTGTAGTGGGCGCGGAGACATCATGATGCGCGGCGCCATCTTTCAGCGCGTCACCGTCCACCCGCCGCGCATGCGCGGCGCATGTGGACGTCATGGAGCGCGTTCAGATGACGTCGCACAGCGCATGTATGGACCGCGACCCATTGGAACGCAGGTGAACCGCAAATAAGCGGGAGGCGGATCCTTTAGCTACAGAATAGCTAAAGCAGATTAGATATGATCGATAGATGGCCTATGCGACTATGTTAATCTAAAGGAGGGTAATGGCACGTGATCCAACTCCCATCCACACCAGATCCACAAACTACCATAATATAACAGTGAAATGACAATTACAAAGCATTTAAAAAGACATAGCGTCATGATAATTAGAATGCAATGATAATGACATAAGCCCATAATTCATTGCAGTCATACATAGGAAATGCTTAATGTATAACATTTATAAATAAGTGAAAATAACACCACACTGAAACAGTGTAGTGTAATATTACATTGATCTTGTGGCAACACCCACATCATATACAATGCATCAATTTTATGTAACCCTACGTTAGGCATAGTGAAGGTAAAAAATAGTGCATAAATAAAAATTTTTTTATTAATTAATTACAATTATCACCGAGTGAATCATCGAGGACAAAGGGGAAAAAAATTACATCCCAATGGCCCGAATTGTGACTTCATCTGCGCCCTAACGGGTGCTGAAATATATATAAAATCGTGACCTATGTGGGTCACCAACATGTGTGGGGGTGGGATATCGCGGATGACCATGTAGGCAACAAGAAAATGCCCAAAGGGTCACGCGGGATATCCCCACACCACTCAAAAATGACCTCAAGAGAGTCATGTGTTATGAGAGATTACTAAGTGCAATCGGGTATGATGCCGGAGCCCGATATACCATGTTGCTAGAGTTATGATGTTACATGATATAGTAGTGTGTATGGTACTGTGGTCAAAATGTACATCACAGCATCAACACACTCAGATGGCCAAAATTACTGGTATTATACAACATGGTAATACGGTCAAAACCTACATCCCGGCATCAAAGAGTCACCTTAACCACCTCTCATTGTGAAAAGGAGGGATCGAAACAGAAGGCACACAAGATTGAATAAACATTTATCCTGGATGGATAAGTAGGGAAAAGGGGATAGGAGGGGGGGAGGGGAAGAAGGAGTGGAAAAGAAAAACAAGAAGGAAAAAAGGAAATGGGGAAGCATAAGATTGTGCGCATCACATCCATCTAAAATAATTGTGTCAGATGTCACATTAAGAATATATATGCAATGTGAATGTGCTGAAAGAGTACATAAGGAGTATAGCATGGAGGTATAGCTTCTCAAAGATGCGTCGTAGAATATCCCTCTGTTGTACACCTTTCGTCACAAAAGTAGCTTCTCCAATGGACCCGCCAACAAATCCAAGGCACACCAAAACAGGACAATCTCAAAGAAGGAAAAAGGAATGTGTTATAATATGAATAATAAAATTTACTATACCCTGGTGATTAAAATTCGCGCAACTTATAAAAAGGAGGAGAAGCTGTTCGATTCATTCAAACCGTATGGGGTGACCGTGTCCAAGATAACGATCCATCTCGTTTCTTTCCGGAGCAACGCTAATTTCACATTTCCTCCCCTGGATCCTAAATGGACCCGGTCTATACCCCTTACTGTGAGGCCCCGCGGGTCAGACCCGTGAAACCTACGAAAATGCCGTGGAACTGCTTGCAATATATCCCAGTCCCTTTCAGGTATTGTTGCAGCTGCTTTGATCTTATTCACATGTTCCAGAATGCGAACCTTAAGGGCCCTAGTCGTCATGCCAATATAAATCAATTGGCATGGACAGGTGATCAGGTATATAACTGCTTCAGTGTTGCAGTTAACGTTGTGCAGGATCTTAAAGTTCCTGCTACCTGATGAGTTGCTGAAGGAGGAAGAACGGACCATATATTTACATGCTGTGCATGACCCACATGAAGAAGATCCCCATTTGGGACCCTTGCTGCCAAATATGCCACCCAAACCTTTGGGGACATAATGGCTTTTGGTCAGAATATCCCGTAAATTACGGGATCTTTTCCATGTAATCTGGGGATATGATGTCAAGCCAACTGCCAAGTCTCCGTCTGTTTGTAGTACTGGCCAATGTTTGCGCAGGACATACTGGATGAACCGCCATTTATGATTGAAGGGGGTGACAAAACGAACCTCAGAGTCCTTATTCTTTTTCTTTTTGATTTTACTTACCAGTAAAGAATCTCTTGTGGTATTTCTGGCTCTTTTGTAACCCTGCTGGATCATATACGCGTGATACCCTCGATCAGAGAATCGCCGCGATAATACAGATGCCTGCTGTTCAAAATGTTCATCAGTGGAGCAGATCCTGCGTGTCCGTAAAAATTGCCCTATGGGTATTGCCCGAATTGTTTTTGGATGGTGTGCAGAGGAGGCGTGGAGGAGGGCATTGACAGCCGTGGTCTTCCTAAAAAGGTCAGTAGACAAGAACCCATCAGACCCCTTACTGATCATTATATCCAAGAATTCAACCTTAGTAAGGCTGTATTTCCAAGTAAGCTTGATATTAAACTCATTAGTGTTAAGGCGGCTCAGAAATTCCTCAAGTTCAGGGACCGAATCATGCCACAGGAAGAATACATCGTCTATATACCTAGACCATAGGAGTGCGGCGTCATATCCAGAGGTGTTGTGTACAACCTCTCTTTCCCACAGCCCCAGGAACAGGTTGGCATAAGAGGGTGCACACGATGCCCCCATAGCTGTTCCCTGGAGCTGTAGGAAGAGGCGGTCCTTAAATAAAAAGTAATTATGTGTCAACATAAATTCTAATAACACCAATATAAACTCGACCATGTTGTTGTCATAGTCTGTCATGGATAGAAAAAATCTCGACGCCCGCACTCCCTGGTCGTGGTATATAGACGTGTATAAGGACTCAATGTCGCAGGTGACCAGCACCACGTCAGCGTCGACATGGATCCCATTGAGACGTCTTAACATGTCGGTAGTGTCCTTTACAAAGGAGGGCAATGTCTCCACACTCTTTTGAAGGAAAAAATCAATAAATCTACCCACATGAGTACATAGACCCCCTATCCCGGAAACGATAGGACGTCCGGGGGGGTGGGTCTGATTCTTATGGACTTTGGGGAGTAAATACAAAGTCGGTTTGATAGGGAAGTCAACCTGTAGACCCTGCATCATATTGAGGCTAATGATGCCTTGATCATGGGCATCCCTCAGAATATCATCTAATTCTCTTTTATATATAGATGTAGGGTCTCTATCAATCTTCCTGTAACATTGCTTGTTGTTAAGTTGCTTAAAGGCCTCCTTCTCATACATCTGCACCGGCCATATCACGACATTGCCCCCCTTATCGGCGGGTTTGATAACAACGTCTCTGAGGTCCTGTAATTCCCTCAGTGCCTGCCTCTGCAATCTGGTCAGATTGTCTCCCCTGATGTGGGTGTCCTCGATATTCAGGTCTCGTTTGACCAATTTTACAAAGACATCCACCGCAGGACACAATGTCTTGGGGGGAAAAGTACGTGAATGGTGGTGCAGATGTATGGGAAGAGAATGGGTCCCAGGATCCATCTGCTCTTCTAATAGGGTTTCTAAATCTCTGATGGCTTGCCTCTCGGCAGGTGACATGGTAGCCGTCATCCCATGACCACGATTAAAATATTTCTTATAAAGCAACCTGCGAGCAAATAATTCAAGGTCCTTAACCACCTCAAAGTAATCAAACTTACTTACTGGGGAAAAAGACAAGCCCTTTTGTAAAACCTGTTGTTGTGATACAGTCAGCTGAATTGTGGAGAGATTGATTACCTTTAATTCTTTACTTTCTTCCCGCGGCCATTGCCGTTCCAGTATTTCCGTTTCTTTGCTGGGGTGCGCAGATTGTAACCTGTCTTTTCTATATCTGGACCTCGTCCGGTGGCTGAGCGCCCGTCTAAAAAAG
The DNA here is from genome assembly GCF_014858855.1 of Bufo gargarizans. Taxonomy (NCBI): domain Eukaryota; kingdom Metazoa; phylum Chordata; class Amphibia; order Anura; family Bufonidae; genus Bufo; species Bufo gargarizans. The sequence goes on along the minus strand of NC_058088.1, from coordinate 79,716,303 downwards.
ACGATGCGCCACATTCCTCTTCAGATATAGAGGATGCTAGGGATTGAGAGCGTGAACGTGGTTCCGATCTATTATTGGTTCTCTGCCACTTAAAGACTTTATTCTGCTGATAATCCCCTAAATCTCGCTGAAACTTCTTGGTTTTCATAAGCTGTATTTCTTTCTCCCACTTAGCAAGGTCTTCCTCTAAACTCTTGTCAAACACATCCAGATCTTCCTTCGTGAGGAGTTGCTGGATCTCCTCCTTACAGCTGTCAATGTCCTTCTCCACAGCCTCCAATGATCTACGATCCACACCAATCAGCAGCTCAATGAGGGTCTGTGAACATTTAGTCAAAGTTTCCTCCCATTTATTCACAAATACGGGATCCTCTACCTCCAAAGTTGGAAATATTTGTACACGGAGGCCCCGTGGTATAATATTTTTATTCAAATAATTCTCTAATGCAGCTTTGTTCCACCACAGCTTCGTACGCTTTTTTAAAGCCTCTCTGATCTTATATTTTAACTCCTTTATATCACATTTCTCTGAATCCTGTGCCGTATTTTCACCGAAAACTGATCCCAGTTGTGACAACCAGTCCTTGTCACGTGATCTAAAATCCATATATGAGGTATTGCCTAAAAGCACAAAATACTATTAAACCTACAAAAGAAAAACCTCTCTGTCTAGTCTAAACAGAACACATCACTTGATATCATCCAATCTATAAGCAAAAAAATCCAAGTGGAAGGGGTATATCAAAATATCACTTTATTCTCAATTAATAATTACGGGAAAAGACAGGATGGAAGACAGTATTCAGAGAGCCATGGGGGCATACACAAAAATGGAATCATGTACAATCATGCGATTGAGCATAAATGATCCACAGGTGCAGATAGTGTTGGCACATGGATGATCGGAATCCCGTATACTAGTACATGGGAAGTGGAAACTGAGTAAGTAAGCAGCCCACCATGAGACTATATCCCAAATAACAAAGGGGACTACCGATCATACCTGAGCCTCACATCAGCAATCCTGCACAACGTTAACTGCAACACTGAAGCAGTTATATACCTGATCACCTGTCCATGCCAATTGATTTATATTGGCATGACGACTAGGGCCCTTAAGGTTCGCATTCTGGAACATGTGAATAAGATCAAAGCAGCTGCAACAATACCTGAAAGGGACTGGGATATATTGCAAGCAGTTCCACGGCATTTTCGTAGGTTTCACGGGTCTGACCCGCGGGGCCTCACAGTAAGGGGTATAGACCGGGTCCATTTAGGATCCAGGGGAGGAAATGTGAAATTAGCGTTGCTCCGGAAAGAAACGAGATGGATCGTTATCTTGGACACGGTCACCCCATACGGTTTGAATGAATCGAACAGCTTCTCCTCCTTTTTATAAGTTGCGCGAATTTTAATCACCAGGGTATAGTAAATTTTATTATTCATATTATAACACATTCCTTTTTCCTTCTTTGAGATTGTCCTGTTTTGGTGTGCCTTGGATTTGTTGGCGGGTCCATTGGAGAAGCTACTTTTGTGACGAAAGGTGTACAACAGAGGGATATTCTACGACGCATCTTTGAGAAGCTATACCTCCATGCTATACTCCTTATGTACTCTTTCAGCACATTCACATTGCATATATATTCTTAATGTGACATCTGACACAATTATTTTAGATGGATGTGATGCGCACAATCTTATGCTTCCCCATTTCCTTTTTTCCTTCTTGTTTTTCTTTTCCACTCCTTCTTCCCCTCCCCCCCTCCTATCCCCTTTTCCCTACTTATCCATCCAGGATAAATGTTTATTCAATCTTGTGTGCCTTCTGTTTCGATCCCTCCTTTTCACAATGAGAGGTGGTTAAGGTGACTCTTTGATGCCGGGATGTAGGTTTTGACCGTATTACCATGTTGTATAATACCAGTAATTTTGGCCATCTGAGTGTGTTGATGCTGTGATGTACATTTTGACCACAGTACCATACACACTACTATATCATGTAACATCATAACTCTAGCAACATGGTATATCGGGCTCCGGCATCATACCCGATTGCACTTGGTAATCTCTCATAACACATGACTCTCTTGAGGTCATTTTTGAGTGGTGTGGGGATATCCCGCGTGACCCTTTGGGCATTTTCTTGTTGCCTACATGGTCATCCGCGATATCCCACCCCCACACATGTTGGTGACCCACATAGGTCACGATTTTATATATATTTCAGCACCCGTTAGGGCGCAGATGAAGTCACAATTCGGGCCATTGGGATGTAATTTTTTTTCCCCTTTGTCCTCGATGATTCACTCGGTGATAATTGTAATTAATTAATAAAAATTTTTTTATTTATGCACTATTTTTTACCTTCACTATGCCTAACGTAGGGTTACATAAAATTGATGCATTGTATATGATGTGGGTGTTGCCACAAGATCAATGTAATATTACACTACACTGTTTCAGTGTGGTGTTATTTTCACTTATTTATAAATGTTATACATTAAGCATTTCCTATGTATGACTGCAATGAATTATGGGCTTATGTCATTATCATTGCATTCTAATTATCATGACGCTATGTCTTTTTAAATGCTTTGTAATTGTCATTTCACTGTTATATTATGGTAGTTTGTGGATCTGGTGTGGATGGGAGTTGGATCACGTGCCATTACCCTCCTTTAGATTAACATAGTCGCATAGGCCATCTATCGATCATATCTAATCTGCTTTAGCTATTCTGTAGCTAAAGGATCCGCCTCCCGCTTATTTGCGGTTCACCTGCGTTCCAATGGGTCGCGGTCCATACATGCGCTGTGCGACGTCATCTGAACGCGCTCCATGACGTCCACATGCGCCGCGCATGCGCGGCGGGTGGACGGTGACGCGCTGAAAGATGGCGCCGCGCATCATGATGTCTCCGCGCCCACTACACTGGACCGCAGGTGCACACAATCCAGGTACCCCAATTGGACAGTCACATAGACTATATATACCCTGCTAATCTATTTCTTGACACCTCCTGACGAAGCCGCTCAGGCGAAACGCGCGTCGAGGTCTGCGCTTTAGGGGCTCACAATCATGGTCACCATGTCCTCAGGTACAGTTTTCGCTCAGTAGCATTTTACTGGGCGTACTCACGTTTGGTTTCAGCTGGCATCCACACTAGATCCATCATACTAGTTGTTGAGGGTGGTTTTATAGTGACATTTAGTGATCCTATCCATTATATTACCCATGCTGTACCCTTGCAAGTGTATATAGCATTATATTCTCCTTGCTGATGTGAGGCTCAGGTATGATCGGTAGTCCCCTTTGTTATTTGGGATATAGTCTCATGGTGGGCTGCTTACTTACTCAGTTTCCACTTCCCATGTACTAGTATACGGGATTCCGATCATCCATGTGCCAACACTATCTGCACCTGTGGATCATTTATGCTCAATCGCATGATTGTACATGATTCCATTTTTGTGTATGCCCCCATGGCTCTCTGAATACTGTCTTCCATCCTGTCTTTTCCCGTAATTATTAATTGAGAATAAAGTGATATTTTGATATACCCCTTCCACTTGGATTTTTTTGTTTATAGATTGTTATTTATCGTCACTACTTCCACGAGTAGGGAGTGTGTGATTTGCGCTCCACCCGCTTGCCTTCCTTGGATGTGGTAGCCGTTTTTCAGGCTCCCTCTCCGGAATTAAACACTGATTCCCCGTTACCCGTAGTTTTACAATGGTTTTGAGATGACAATTACTTCGAAAGTTCATAGGCCAGACATCCGAATGAATTGTCGCCATCACGGGGACGTGCCATCGACCCCAGGTTAGCTAGAGTCACTAAAGCGGCAGCAAGCCACCGACCATAATGTTTTAGATGGTCAGATCAGCAGGCCCTTACTCCTAATGTTTTTGAGGGTCACCAGCAGGCCTTCAATCATAATTTTTTAAGGGTGTGTATGATGCCCTCCTTTATGTGTAACTAAGGTTCTTTCAGAGTGCTTCTTCCTTGTAATTTTTGGCAGCACTTGCACTTTATATACATGTAAATATTCTGGAAAGAATGTTTTCTATACATTTTTCCTATAAAATAGTTTTTTTTTCTCTCTTGGTTTTATTCATATTATTGTCATTATGTAAAAGTGACGTCCTATTCAGACAACATAGTCCAAGATGCATCCATACTTCTTCCCCATTTTCTTATGAACCAGGCTCGGATTCTCCCATTGACTTCCATTATACTCAGTCGAGAACCCGAATATCATGATGGTTCAGCCCGTGCACTATGGTGCTCGATCAACACTAAAAACTATAGGACATGACCTGTAGTGGGGTAGTCGGTAATGTAGTTCTGATAATGCATATTTATAGGTGCCTGTTGTGTGGCCAAGGCTGGGAAGAGAAGATCTATGTCTGACACTGTTAAGCGTATACTATGACTGGCTGTAATGGGGCATTGTGGTGCATGGCCTGTGTGCAATATATTTAAATTATAATATTTAATAATAATAATGTTATAGTGCAAATAGAATGAATGGAAACAGTAAAAATGTGGTGTAGAAGTTGCAGTGGCTTCTGGACTCCAGTGTTTGTGGGGGGGGGGGGGCCTTAAACACATAGGAGTACAATTCTTCTATAAATAGTGAGGTAGAGATATAGCACACATTTATATACATAACACCATGGTCAACTTGAGTAAGCTTTTTTTTTTTGTTATCTGTTCTCTTTAAAGCAGATATTGATCCCTTTTCACTTTCTATATACATATAAGTGATTATTAACCATTATCGGCTTCCATCTCAAATTTAACATCTTTGTAACTGATGACCTATTCTCTGTATAGGTGTCACCGCCAGTTCTGTGAGAAGGTCTGGCAGACGTTCTTCTCTACCTCTTGTATGATGTTCTTTGTTTTGGTTCCACTTTCTCATCTCCTTTCCTTCTGCCAGGTGTCACTTATTTAGACTAATCGTCTTCCTTTATATTCCCTCCCATACTGCCTTACTTTGCGGTTTATACTACTTCCTGGATGAAGTGTTCACTGCTGGAGGCTGCTTCTGCTGTTTGCTCAGATAAGTCCTTTACTTTATTGTGTTTCCTTGCTGGCTTGATTCTAGGTGGCCCTGAATCCGTCCGTATTAAGTGCAGGGAGCCGGTGGTCGTGTCCCCTCACTATTATAGGGTTTTCAGGTGTCACACAGACTTAGGTACGTGGGCATGCAATAGTCTACCATCGAGACCCTTGCATGTGCATAGCAGTCAGGGAGAGCTCTTAGGGTTTTATAGGGCTCACCTATAAGCTCCTTAGTTTGGGGTCAAGCCAGTTGCTCGTTTATTCATAAGTTCCAGCTATCTGCAAACTTCACCCGTGACAATAGGTCATGAGCATCTGATCGGTGGGGGGTCTAAAACTGGGACTGTCACAGATTAGCTGTTTAAAAAGGCCCTGGTGTGGCCTTCACACAGCTTACCTTAGTACCTGAAGGGCAAAGGTAACTCTAAACCCCTGCTACCAGTAAGAAGATGGCCTTCACTACAATTTACATTATTTACCTTTCTCAAGTCTTGTTTATGTCTGGCTATCTGGCTCAGTTCCCCTCTGGCGTGAGACAGAAAAAGCCTGAGGGGAACTGAGCCACAACTGATCCCATTGTTTTCTATGGAATTGTGCACATACATCCGGCACATCAGTTGTGATGCTGGTTGATAAATGGCGCCAGACAAAAAAGCTCTACATGCTTAGTTTTTCTGTCTGGAGCTATGAGTCTACAGACGGCAGATCTGTGCACTGAAGTACAGTCCATGTATAGCAGCTGTGTCCGGGTCTAGCATAAAACAACTGGTCAGGCACAACTGATAAATGTGAAGATAGCCTAATGGGCCAGAGAATAAAAATGCTTATTTTATAGTCAATTTTCTTAATAGCATAAGAATTTACAAACAACTGAGTTATATGAAAAAAGAATATGGTGGGACTGTTGCCAACGAAGCTCATTCTTCAAACGTGAAGTAGTTTTCCTGGTTATCCATCGTGTAACCTAATCTAAGTTCAGCCTAAAACACCAACAGAGAAGAAGGCAAATACCTCTACTTCTCCATCTATCTTTCATGGATATCCTACACCATTCCTAAAAGATAAAAACCCACAAAAATTGATTGTTTCCTTTCATTACCCTCTGCCACCTTTATGGAATCTCTGGAGACAAAATGAGAGGTAGAATGACATTTCAAGCAATTTTTATGCATCCAAGTTTGCCTACTGAGCGTAAAAGAAATTCACAAGCCAATAGATTTAAAAAGTAACCGTGAATTTATATATACAGACGTATGAGATTGTTCCTGAAAACTGCAGAATAAAGAAAAATATCACCTTGGGAAATGTTGAAGTAAACAAATGGAAAGCAGTTGATATAATTCTATAGCTTTACCCCTCTAATGAGAAAACCCTGTTTTTATTGACGAAGCCACATAGGTTAAGCGCTTGTCTTTCAAAAGAATAACCTGGAGGTACTGTATGTAAACCATCCTATCTGTGTTTTTCTCTGAAACACTTCCCAAGTTAAAGTTAACAGTCCGATTAGCATTTTAATAGAAAAATTCCCTGCTCTTATTTAGCAGAAAGTTACAATCTGCATTTAAATGGAAAATTGTGCACATGTAACATGAAAGTAGCTCCTTTCTTGTGTTTGAAAAATCTACTTTGCAGCGTTAGGGTTTCTTTTACAAAGCGGAATAGATCAGGGGCCTACAGTACTTTACTGTATTTTAGAAGATGAATAAGATAACCTTCTATGAAGAAAACAATGGTCTAATGAGGCATAGACTGTAATAACACTCCAGGATTTAATGGAAAATATTTTTCTACCTTCCTGTTTTAAATGAAGCTTTTACCATTACTCCACGCAACAACAAAAAAAACTTTTCGTCTGCTACTGGGCAAAACCCATTTGTCCTATACTAAATTGAGTGTGTGGATTACAAATCCGAAGTCAGAATTGTTGTAACACGTCACCAAATTTTGCTATGGATAAGTATTAGTGTTGATCGAGCACGCTTGGCCGAATGCTCGGCACATGGCGGTATTTGGCCGAGTACCGCATATACTCGAGCGCAATGCTCGAGTCTCCTCCCCAGACATTTGTTGGCTGCTACGCAGCCAATAAACGTACAGTTAAGTACTGCCCTTCACTGTAATGCCGTAGCCATGTTGGTTACTGGCATTACAGTGATTTTCTGGCCAGAACGCGTCATCGGGTGTCAGTGTTCGGCTCAGTGTTAGTCAGGGAGAGCTGTGCTGAGGAAGGGAAAGATAGTGTAGGGAGTAAAATTTATTTTTTGTAAGTTTAAAAACTTGTCAGAGACCCAGAAGTTCTTTTAAGGACTATTGTTGTGTGTAGCAACAGCAATATATATTTTTTGTGCAACCTGCACTAAATTGCTAAAACTTTACAGGCCTAAAAGTCCTTTTAAGGACTATTGTGTGTGGCAGCAATATCTATTTTTAATGCATCCTGCGCTACATAGCGTGCAATAGTTAGGCCACTGCAGACAGCGACATTATCTGCGCTACATCTCCTGTGTAGCGTGTGCGCATCCCAAAAATATCTGTGACATCCAGTGTACTTTTTCCATAGACGATGTCCGCTGTGGACAGTGACATTAGCTGCGCTACATCTCCTTTGTAACGTGTGCACATCTAACAAATATCAGTGACATCCAGTGTACTTTTTCCGTAGACGGTGTCCGCTGTGGACAGTGACATTACCTGGGGTACATCTCCTGTGTAACGTTTCCACATCCAAAATACCTGTGACATTCCCTGTAATTTATTATTAGCCGCTTTCTAACATCAGCAATAGTTAGGCTGCTGCAGTCAGCGACATTATCTGCTCTACATCTCCTGTGTAATGTGTGCGCATCCCAAAAATATCTGTGACATTCAGTGTACTTTTTCCGTAGACTGTGTCCGCTGTGGACAGTAACATTAGCTGCACTACATCTCCAGTGTAACGTGTGCACATGCAAAAAATATCAGTGACATCCAGTGTACTTTTTCCATAGATGGTGTCTGCTGCGGACAGTGACATTACCTGGGGTACATCTCCTGTGTAACGTTTCCACATCCAAAATACCTGTGACATTCCCTGTAATTTATTATTAGCCGCTGCTGACATCAGCGACATTATCTGCGGTATATCTCCTGTGTGACGTTTCCACATCCCAAATACCTATATAACATTTAATATGAAGAAGGCGAGCAGTAAGGGATAGGGAAGTGTCCATGATGCTGATGGTACACGCAGAGGCTGTGGCCCTGGGAGGGTTGAAACTGTGCCTGCTGCCAGAGCACAAGAAAAACAATCATCCACAATACCTAGCTTCATGTCCTAGTTTACAGGGCGGCGCAGGACAACACTCTCGAAGTCAGACCAATGCGACCAGGTGGTCGGTTGGATTGCAGCAGATAATGCTTCCAGTCCGTTTAGCACCACTCTGTCTTCCACCAAGTCCAGTCTCAGTATCCAAGAGTCTGGTCAACACAATCCTCACCCTGATCCTCCCACCATGGAGAGTCTTGCCAAACAAGTGATCCCACACTCGGAAATTCCGAGGAGCTCTTTCCAGCGCCATTTCTTCATTTGGGCCTCTTGACATCTTGTGCCCTGATTCCCAAACTCTTGAGTATTCACAGTCACAAGAAGATGATGGTGGGGAATGGCAATTAGTGTTTCACGTGGTGGATGGTGATGATGAGACACAGTTGCCAATAAGTCAATGGCAATTAGTGTCTCACGAGGTTGATGATGAGGATGAGACACAGTTGTCAATAACTGAGGTTGTTGTTAGGTCAACAAGTCAGGAGGATGAGCAGAGTGAGGAAGTGGAAGAGGAGGTGGTAGACGATGAAGCCACTGACCCAACCTGGGAAGATGGCAAGCCGAGCACGGACAGCAGTACAGAGGGGAAGGGATCAGCAACACTGCAACAATGTGGAAGAGGCAGTGGGGTGGAAAAAGGGAGAAGGTGGGCCACACCAAACAGGCCCGCAACTGTTCCCCGGAGCACACCCTTGCGAAAATCTCCCTTGCCAAGGGGTAGGTGTTCCGTAGTCTGGCTCTTTATTGAGGAAAGACAAAAGAATTGTAATTTGCAACCTGTGCCATACAAAAATGAGCAGGGGCGTGAACAATAGCAACCTCACCACCACCAGCATGATCCGCCACATGGCATCAAAGAACCGTAATAGGTGGGCCGAACGCCTGGGTCCACAATCTGTGTCTGCGGGTCACACCACTGCCTCCTCTTCCCCTGTGTTACATGCTGGCCAATACCTTGTCGAAGGCGCAGGCCTCGATGCCTCCCGCCCTGCACCTGGACCTTTGCAAGCACCATCAGCGACCACATCCACTTCCCTGTCCCAGTGCAGTGTCCAAATGTCATTACCCCAGGCATTTGAACGCAAGCGCAAATACCCAATGCGCAGCTTTCCAAATTACTGGCCCTGTTGCCATTTAGGCTTGTGGACACTGAGGCTTTCCGCAGCCTGATAGCGGCAGCCATCACTCGTTATGCAGTTCCCAGCCGCCACTATTTTTCATGGTGTTCCATGCCTACCTTACACCAGCATGTGTCCTGTAACATCACCAGTGCCCTGACCAACGCAGTTACTGGGAAGGTCCACTTAACCACTGACACATGGACAAGTGCTTTAGGCCAGGGACGCTACATTTCCCTGACGGCATACTGGGTGTACGTTGTGGAGGCCGGGAGGGAGTCGTACCCTGGGATGGCACAGGTACTACCAACGCCAAGGATTGCGGGCCCTAATTCCATCAGGGTTTCCGCCACCACCTACGTTCCAACCCCAATACTCCTCATCCGGCTCCTCCTCCACTTCTACCTCAGAATTATCATCTTGCAGCACCAGTCAACCATCAGTCGGTAGCTGAAAGCAGTGTAGCACTGCAGTGGGAAAGCGTCAACAGGCCGTCTTAAGCTGATCTGCTTAGGTGACAAACAGCACACCGCCGCAGAACTGTGGCAAGGGATAAGAGACCAGACTGAGCTGTGGCTCTCGCCATTCAACCTAGAACTAGGCATGGGTTTGTCTGATAATGGCTGTAACTTGGTGGCGGCTTTGGAGCTTGCTAAGCTCACACACATCCCATGCCTAGCCCACATCTTCAACTTAGTGGTTCAGCGGTTTATCAAAACCTACCCCAATTTGCCTGGGCCTACTGGTGAATGTGCGCCTCATGTGTGCCCATTTCCACAAGTCATCGACAGCTTCCGCCGGTCTGTCAACGCTGCAGCAGCGCTTACAATTGCCAGCTAACCGACTGTTGTGTGATGGGAGCACGCGCTGGAACTTGATGTTCCACATGTTGGCCAGGCTTTATGAGCAGCAGAGGACAGTAGTGGAATACCAGCTGCAACATGGTCGTTGCCTTTCCAGTCAGCTTCCGCTCTTCACAAGCGAGGAGTGGGCATGGATGTCTGACCTCTGTGAGGTTTTAGCAAACTTTGAGGAATCAACACAGATGTTGAGCGGCGATAACGCTATTATCAGCGTAACCATCCCACTTCTGTGTCTACTCAAACGCACCCCTTCAACCACAAAAAAGGCTATATGGTTCAATCTTTCTATTCTCATCCTTCTCCTCTTCCATCATATCAGCATTCTTATTAGTCAGCCCTATTTCCTAATGTTGTAGAGGGTCAGCTCACCTTCAGGCCCTTGCATATAATGTTTTAGAGGGTCAGCTCACCAGCAGGCCCTACCCTATAATCTTTTAGAGGGTCAGCTCACCTGCAGGCCCTCACATATAATGTTTTTGAGGGTCAGCTTACCAGCAGGCCCTCAACCATAATGTTTTACAGGGTCAACTCACCAGCAGGCCCTCACCTACAATCTTTTAGAGGGCCAGCTCATCTGCAGGCCCTCGCATGTAAAGTTTTAGAGGGTTAGCTCACCAGCAGGCCCTCAACCATAATGTTTTACAGAGTCAGTTCATCTGCAGGCTCTTGTATATAATGTTTTTGAGGGTCATCTCACAAGCAGGCCCCCGCATATAATGTTTTTAAGGGTCAGCTCACCAGCAGGCCCTCAACCATAATGTTTTACAGGGTCAGCTTACCAGAAGGCCCTCACCTACAATCTTTTAGAGGGTCAGCTCACCTGCAGGCCCTCGCATATAATGTTTTTGAGGGTCAGCTCACCAGCAGGCCCTCAGCCATAATGTTTTATAGGCTCATCTCACCTGCAGGCCCTCATCTACAATCTTTTAAAAGGTCAGCTCACCAGCAGGCCCTCACCTACAATCTTTTAGAGGGTCAGCTCACCTGCAGGCCCTTGCAAATAATGTTTTAGAGGGTCATCTCACCAGCAGGCCCTCACCTACAATCTTTTAGAGGGTCAGCTCACCTGCAGGACCTCAACCATAATGTTTTACAGGGTCATTTCACCAGCAGGCCCTGACCTACAATCTTTTAGAGGGCCAGCTCACCTGCAGGTCATCATTTGCATGTAATGTTTTAGAGCAGGCATGCTCAACCTGCGGCCCTCCAGCTGTTCTAAAACTTCAACTCCCACAATGCCCTGCTGTAGGTTGATAGCACTAGGCTGTTCGGGCATGCTGGAAGTTGTAGTTTTGTAACAGCTGGAGGGCCGCAGGTTGAGCATGCCTGTTTTAGAGGGTTAGCTCACCAGCAGGCCCTCAACCATAATGTTTTACAGAGTCAGTTCACCTGCAGGCCCTTGTATATAATGTTTTTGAGGGTCAGCTCACCTGCAGGCCCTCGCAGATAATGTTTTTGATGGTCATCTCACCAGCAGGCCCTCAACCATAATGTTTTACAGGCTCATCTCACCAGCAGGCCCTCATCTACAATATTTTAGAAGGTCAGCTCACCTGCAGGCCCTCGCATGTAATGTTTTAGAGGGTCAGCTCACCAGCAGGCCCTCACCTACAATCTTTTAGAGGGTCAGCTTACCTGCAGGCCCTCAGATATAATGTTTTTGAGGGTCAGCTCACCAGCAGGCACTCGCTCCTTATTTTTTAGAGGGTCAGCTCAGCAGCAGACCCTCACCCCTCATGTTTTAGAGGGTCACCAGCAGGCCCTTGCTTCTAATGTTTTTGAGGGTCACCAGCAGCCCATCAATCATAATTTTTGATGGGTGTATGATGCCCTCCTTTATGTGTAATAAAGGGTGTATTGGAGTGCTGGTTCCTTGTAATTTTTGGAAGCCCTTTCACAATTTTTCCTCTAAAATCGATTTTATCTTCGGTTTTGTGCGTATTACTATCAGTCTGTAAAAGTGGCATCTTTCCCAGCAGCGACCTGGGAGTCAAAGATGCATCCAGACATCCTCCCCATGCTGTTCCCGAACCATTTTGGTGGTGTTTCCATCAATTTCTGATCTATTTCTATGAACCAGACACCCTCCCCTCTTCAGAGAAAGGGGTGCCTGGTTTAATGCTCGGGTTCTCTTATTGACTCTCATTTTGGTCGGGTGCTCGGTAGAGCACCTGAGCATCCCCAGGTGTTTGACCCAAACACCCGAGCACTTTGGTGCTCGATCAACACTAATAAGTGTGCCTAAATTAATTAAACACTTGGAAAGGATTGAAGAATTTTGAACAGAATGAGTTTTACTCCAACAGTTTCCTGATCTACATCAAAGTTTGCGTATTAAACAGTGTATGAAAATGTAATGGAATTTAAAAAAGCCTCTTTTTTTCAGTTTTTTTAAGTCTCACCTGAGCAAGGCCCAGTACTGTTAAAAGTGCTTCAGGCATCTGCTTTTGCATTTGTAAACTGTCATATTTTCCTGTTGCAAAAACCAGCAGTAGTACCCCATCATGTTGGGATTCCAGCGGCCTTGATACCTGTTCTCCATTGTAGAAATATCTTTATGAAACCACTCTCCATGTTCATCACTTATGTGTCCCAAATTGGGTGGGTAAAAATCATGATGGGAATGTAAAAAATGCACTTTCAATGATATTTGGCAGCCAAGTTGTTCATAAGCTGTAAGCATGTTGTCTACTAATTCAGCATAGTTTGCAGCTCGTCTGTTCCCAAGAGAGTTCTGCACTACTAGCACAAATGCATCCCAAGCTGCTAGTTCCAGAGGGTTGAGTTTTGTTCTAAATACAGTATGTCATCATGCATTAGTTTGTTGATTTCAGGACCACTAAAAATTCTGGTCTTTATTTTAGCATTAGTTTTCAGTGTGCTAAACTTCTCCTTCAAATACTAGAAACTAGTATTTACTGTAGGCCAAGCAGCAGTGCTACCACTTTCAGGTCAGCACACATTTTCCATTTATGTTTTGAGTATTTGATCATTTTCAAAATTAACTCCATAGAAGCATGGGTCTCTTTCATTTTAACCAAATGAACCAATGGAACAGATGGTTTTTCGTTGCCATTTTCCAACAAGACAGCTTTCAAACTTGTTTTGCTAGAATCTATGAATAGCCTTTATTCATTGAGAACATGTGTACCATCTAACTCCATCATAAGACCATTTACATCAGTACAGAAACAGACATCGCTTTCCATTGCATAGTATGCAGATAACTTGTCTGGATCGTTAACACATTTGCGTTTATCCATCTTACGTTTCAAAACTGATAGAACTATAACAGATTACTTTATCAAAATCTATCCAGCTTGCCTTATATAATGACTGCTGACATCAGCCTGAGTGCGTCCGAACAGGTCTGGACATGTCCATTGGGATATCTCCAATACAATGCATTAGTATTATAACTGAATAGGCTTTGCATGTATAACTTAAAATCTAGACACGTCAGGCAAATTCTGAGTTCATATTTGGAATCAGCGCACTCATTTTAGTATAAATCACGTTTTTCTCTAAGTAACAAAATCATTGTTGCGCGGTGTTATCAATGAATTGATGGCATTCTCCTCTGTATTATTTCCTAGCTAAATGAAAAACTAATATACAATTTTTTATATTGTATTTCCTTTTGGGATTCGCATCCCCACCTATACCTTGGTTGAACTTGATAGACGTATGTCTTTTTTTCAACCGTATTAACTATGTAACTATTAGGGACATTTCTTTATTTGTCTTATTTATCTATTACCGTTAACATTTATCAAAAGATTTATAAAACAGCTAAGCACAATTTATTTAGACCATTTTTAGAAGTTGGGCAGCATATAAATAATAATACCCCTATAATGTTGCTTTTACCAAGTTCATGTCATACATATGTGAAGGGAACCTGTCGTCAGATTTCAGGCCCCAGTACTAAGTCCCCTACTCTTCTCCCTCTATACAGCCCCCATCGGACAGAAGTAGATTTGGCTTTCGATACCTTCTCTATGCTGACGACACCCAACTATACACTTAATCCCCTGACATCACCCCTGCTTTAGGCTTATTGCACACGAACGGGCGCGCTCCGTGGCCGTATTGCTGACCGCATTTGTGGATCCGCAATACACGGGCACCTTTCGGTGTGCATTCCGCATCACAGATGCGGACCCAATCACTTCCCTGGGTCTGCAAATACAGAGATGCGGAATGGAAGCATGGAACTGAACCCTATGGAAGCACGAAGGAGTGCTTCCGTGGGGTTTCGTCCCGTACTTCCTTTCCGCAAAAAGATAGAACATGTCCTATCTTCTCGCGGAACGGCCGGATCGCGGACCCATTAAAGTGAATGGGTCCGCGTTCCGCTTCGGATGCCCCACAGTGGGTGTTCGTGCATTGTGGCGTTCATGTGCAAGAGGCCGTACTACAAAACACCAGTAATTGTCTGGCAGCTGTCTCTAGCATCATGTCCTCTCTGTATCTAAAACTGAACCTCTCAAAAACTGAACTTCTTGTCTTTCCCCCATCTTCTAACCCACCTAAACTTGATATTTCAATTTCATAACTCCTGTGCAACATACCTGATCTCTTGGGGCCACATTTGACTCTGATATTTCCTTTGTTCCCCATATTCAATCACTTACACGCTCTTGTCGCCTGCACCTCAAGAATATCGCCAGAATCCGCCTTTTTCTTACGGTGGAAACGGCAAAAACTTGTTGCCTTGATTCATTCTCGTCTTGACACATTACTAATCGGTCTCCCTCTCACTAAACGCTTCCCCTTTTCAGTGTGTCCTAAATGCTGCAGCCAGGCTCATCTATCCATCCAACCGATACGCTGATGCTACTAGTCTGTGCCAGTCACTTCATTGGTTGCCCACCCACCACAGAATGCAGTACAAACTTCTCACCAACAAAGCTCTCCACAGTGCAGTGCTGCACCTCCATATACAGTGGAGGAAATAATTATTTGACCCCTCACTGATTTTGTAAGTTTGTCCAATGACAAAGAAATGAAAAGTCTCAGAACAGTATCATTTCAATGGTAGGTTTATTGTAACAGTGGCAGATAGCACATCAAAAGGAAAATCGAAAAAATAACTTTAAATAAAAGATAGCAACTGATTTGCATTTCATTGAGTGAAATAAGTATTTGAACCCCTACCAACCATTAAGAGTTCTGGCTCCCACAGAGTGGTTAGACACTTCTACTCAATTAGTCACCCTCATTAAGGACACCTGTCTTAACTAGTCACCTGTATAAAAGACACCTGTCCACAGAATCAATCAATCAAGCAGACTCCAAACTCTCCAACATGGGAAAGACCAAAGAGCTGTCCAAGGATGTCAGAGACAAAATTGTAGACCTGCACAAGGCTGGAATGGGCTACAAAACCATTAGCAAGAAGCTGGGAGAGAAGGTGACAACTGTTGGTGCGATTGTTCGAAAATGGAAGGAGCACAAAATGACCATCAATCGACCTCGCTCTGGGGCTCCACGCAAGATCTCACCTCGTGGGGTGTCAATGGTTCTGAGAAAGGTGAAAAAGCATCCTAGAACTACACGGGAGGAGTTAGTTAATGACCTCAAATTAGCAGGGACCACAGTCACCAAGAAAACCATTGGAAACACATAACACCGCAATGGATTAAAATCCTGCAGGGCTCGCAAGGTCCCCCTGCTCAGGAAGGCACATGTGCAGGCCCGTCTGAAGTTTGCCAATGAACACCTGAATGATTCAGAGAGTGACTGGGAGAAGGTGCTGTGGTCTGATGAGACCAAAATAGAGCTCTTTGGCATTAACTCAACTCGCTGTGTTTGGAGGAAGAAAAATGCTGCCTATGACCCCCAAAACACCGTCCCCACCGTCAAGCATGGGGGTGGAAACATTTTGCTTTGGGGGTGTTTTTCTGCTAAGGGCACAGGACAACTTATTCGCATAAACGGGAAAATGGACGGAGCCATGTATCGTGAAATCCTGAGCGACAACCTCCTTCCCTCTGCCAGGAAACTGAAAATGGGTCGTGGATGGGTGTTCCAGCACGACAATGACCCAAAACATACAGCAAAGGCAACAAAGGAGTGGCTCAAGAAGAAGCACATTAAGGTCATGGAGTGGCCTAGTCAGTCTCCGGACCTTAATCCAATCGAAAACCTATGGAGGGAGCTCAAGCTCAGAGTTGCACAGAGACAGCCTCGAAACCTTAGGGATTTAGAGATGATCTGCAAAGAGGAGTGGACCAACATTCCTCCTAAAATGTGCGCAAACTTGGTCATCAATTACAAGAAACGTTTGACCTCTGTGCTTGCAAACAAGGGTTTTTCCACCAAGTATTAAGTCTTTTTTTGTTAGAGGGTTCAAATACTTATTTCACTCAATGAAATGCAAATCAGTTGCTATCTTTTATTTAAAGTTATTTTTCGATTTTCCTTTTGATGTGCTATCTGCCACTGTTACAATAAACCTACCATTGAAATGATACTGTTCTGAGACTTTTCATTTCTTTGTCATTGGACAAACTTACAAAATCAGTGAGGGGTCAAATAATTATTTCCTCCACTGTATCTCCTCCCTTATCTCCATCTACCACCCTACTCATTCTGTTAGCGACCTAAGATTAATAACCTCCATAATTCATACCTCTCACTCCTGTTTTTTCAAGAATTTTCTTGAGCTGCACCTACTCTCTGGAATATTAGGTCAATTCACAACTTCTCCACCTTCAAACGTGCCTTAGAAAACACATCTTAGGCAGGCTTATCAAGCTACCTAAAATTACTTTTGCCCCGACCTCTCTCACACCATCTCCTCTGGCCTAAACTTGATCCTCTAGCAGTACCCTTACCCGAAGCAGATCAGCCGGCACCACTCCTGTCAGTTCAATAATGGCTCGAATCCTACTTATAACAATCAACTACCTAATGTGCCACCCCCAATTCCTCATAGATTGTAAGCTCTTGTGAGCAAGGCCCTGACTCCTAGTGTTTCATTTGTATATTAGCCAGTTACTTTTGTTTTGTACATGAACCCTATGAATTTGTAAAGTGCTGCTGAATATGGTGGCACTATATATATAAATAAATTATTATTATGATTTAGTCATCCATAAGGCCTCTATTACATGGTCCATATTTTGCATCAGGATTTGATGATGATTTGGAAGCCAAGAGCAGGAGTGAGTCCAAAACACAGAAGACATGCAAATATTTCCATCTCTGTTTTGGACCCACTCCTGTTTTTGCCTTACTAATACTGATCAAATACTGAATGAAAAAAAACGGACAAAATACTGACCATGTGATGGAGACCATTAAAGTCCTGCATAAATTTCAGATGCAAATGGCCAAAACTCATGCAAATTATTAAGAGGCCTCTATCACACGGTCAGTATTTTACATCAGGATTTGATCATGAATTGGAAGCCAAAAGCAGAAGTGGGTCCAAAACTCAGAACAGATGCAAATATTTCCATCACATGTTATTGCCTTCCAAATGCTGATCAAATGCTGACCAAATACTAACGGTTTGAAGGCAGATGCTCAAAATACAGGATTCTCTTTTTTTGGGCTGTTCTTCTGATGGATCAGAAGAACGGAAAAAAAATAGTGATGGGAACACAGTCTTACTGCTGACACCCTCCTCACTGTCATGGGGCCATTACTTGAATCTTGTGCCACTGCACGGTTAAATCCATTGCCGATAAATTAGACCTGATGCTAACATTGAACTGTAAGGCTGAGTTCACATTTCTGTTATTTGGTCAGTTATTTCTGTCACTTATTGTGTGCCAAATTAGAAGCCAAGCCTACTCTCGGATTAGGTATCTATGAATACAGGGTAGATCTACACCTGTTCTGTGGTTTTCACCTGCATCTGCTTTGGGCCTAAAATAACTGATGAGAATAACTGACCAAATAAGTGAATTAGTGTTTACACTGCCACAACATGGATTAAAATAACCTTTTTTCCTCCACTACTTTATTGGTGCTGCCTCCATTCCCTTATTTTGTTCCACAGGGGCACGCAGCATTTTTTATTCATTTATTGAAGGCTGCTGTATGCTTTTATTTTGGTTTAGCTAGGAATGTTGGTGGCCTGCACAATGATGCGCACGTCCATACATGTGACTTGCCTGTTTTTCTGATGCACAGTAACTTTTTCGCTAAGAGAAAGGACTAGCTATGCATGTTACCGCAATGTTATGTACACCGAGATACATTCTCACTGCAGTTTAAATGCAGGCCAGGATAGATCTGATTTAACGTCGTTTGTGATAAATTAATTAGTAACAAAGGCAATTTTTGGGAGAAATTCAGCAAAGCGACTGATTTGAATTTCTGAAAACTTTGCTCATCTCTAGTTCTAATGTGTATTGCAGTCTGTAATGTGTTTTGCTAGTCCTTGGATTGAAGTCTGGAAATATATCATTTTTCCCTGATGCTCGCAGCTTGCCCCCGCTAGGCAAAGAATAATACCTGCTCTCCACTGCTCCAGTCCTGTATGCTGGCTCCTGCGTCTCCATCTTCCAGTTCGTGGCTTGTTAACATCCTACCCAGCATAGTCTTGGTCACCTGCCCTCGGTATTCAACCACAAGAGTCATGGCACCACTGAAGACAGTCATTGGTGACCATGCTCACTGTGGGGAGGAAGTAACAAGCTACAGACTTAAAGATGGACATTGGGTCCGAGAGCAACAGGGAACAGGTACGTTTCTTATTTTTTCTCTAGCAGAGACAAGCTGCAGGCATCAGGGAAAATGTTTTATTCCTGGACAACCCCTTTAAGGTAAGGATAGACACATCTGTATGTAAAGAGCATACCACAGTCATAGCTCTTATCACACCGATTCCTCATTGATCGACATCCCCCTCTGGATGTGTGAAGTCAGCATTAGCTTGATAGAGAAATGTCAACCAAGGATTAATGGGGGAACCAAGAGATATGACTTACACGTATTAAATGTATTTTTCTGGGACAATGACAGGTGGATGAATGGAAAAAGGACTACTATTGGAATACTATTTACAAATGCTATAGCATCATGTGGTCCATTTAGTCACTAAACATCTGATGACAGTTTTTTATTTTTTTATTTTAAAAGTCATAGACGTGTAGCTGGGACTTCGTTTATATGGGCCAAAGATTTAGTTTAGTTTCAGTTGCTGCATGTATGTTGACACTTGGCAGATTATGTTACTGGTTGGAGGTTTGAATAAAATCCACGCTCATGCTGCAAAATCCCCTCCGTACAGATATGTGGAATTGATATTATTACAGTGGATATAATGACATATGTGTTACCGTGAAGTCTAAGATCCCGGAATAAATAGACTTGACATGACTTAGGTGCATAAAAAGTTTACTAAACTACAGGGTGGGCCATTTATATGGATACACCTTAATAAAATGGGAATGGTTGGTGATATTAACTTCCTGTTTGTGGCACATTAGTATATGTTAGGGGGAAAATTTTCAAGATGGGTGGTGACCATGGTGGCCATTTTGAAGTCGGACATTTTGAATCCAACTTTTGTTTTTTTCAATAGGAAGAGGGTCATGTGACACATCAAACTTATTGGGAATTTCACTAGAAAAACAATGGTGTGCTTGGTTTTAATGTAACTTTATTCTTTCATGAGTTATTTACAAGTTTCTGTCCACTTATAAAATGTGTTCAATGTGCTGCCCATTGTGTTGGATTGTCAAGGCAACCCTCTTCTCCCACTCTTCACACATTGATGATGTGTTTCCCTCTTTATGCACTGAAGCTGGCACGTTCCCTGAGTTTTTCCAGCAAGATGGTGCACCACCACATTATGGGTGTCAGGTCTGAGCATTCCTAGATGAACAGTTTCCTGGAAAGTGGATTGGTCGTTGTGGGCCAGTTGAATGGCCCCCAAGGTCTCCCGATCTGACCCCCTTAGACTTTTATCTTTGGGGTCATCTGAAGGCAATTTTCTATGCTGTGAAGATACGAGATGTGCAGCACCTGAAACTACGGATACTGGAAGCCTGTGCTAGCATTTCTCCTGCGGTGTTGCTATCAGTGTGTGAAGAGTGGGAGAAGAGGGTTGCATTGACAATCCAGAACAATGGGCAGCACATTGAACACATTTTATAAGTGGTCATAAACTTGTAAATAACTCATGAAAGAATAAAGTTACGTTAAAACCAAGCACACCATTATTTTTCTTGTGAAATTCCCAATAAGTTTGATGTGTCACATGACCCTCTTCCTATTGAAAAAACAAAAGTTGGATTCAAAATGGCCACCATGGTCACCACCCATCTTGAAAAGTTCCCCCCTCACATATACTAATGGGCCACAAACAGGAAGTTAATATCACCAACCATTCCCATTTTATTAAGGTGTATCCATATAAATGGCCCACCCTGTATAACAAAATGCATAAAATACATATATACAAAAGAGAGCATATGGATAAAAGTAAGTGATGGTTACCTTGGCCATGAACCAATGAGTGAGCTCCCCATCAACCAGTTTCCAACATGGCTTCTGGCCAACATCCATATGTCCCCTCCTAAAGGTCTTCAATTTCCAGTATCCATGTGCAGCTACTTCAGACCTTAGAAATGCTGCCTGACACTCCTGGTACCATTAATCAACTACGGGAATTAAAGGGAAAGAACCAACTGAAATAAACCTTGCTACACCACATATTATATGAATACATCATGTATTCATATTTAGAAATACTTGGATTGTATGAATCTGATGCCATTATTACTACAGAATTTTTTTATTGGGCAAAAAGAAGGCGTTCAAAGTGAGTTAGTAGAACAGTAGTCTCCCATAGCTGAGAGAGGGAATAATGGAATATTTTATTTTTCCAAAATAGATTGGCTTAAGGGGTTATGCACATAACTATATGTATTTTGCGGTCCGCAAAACACAGTTCCGCAAAAAATATGGACGACGTCCGTGTGCTTTCCGTATTTTGCGGAATGGAACAGCTGCCCCCTAATAGAACAGTCCTATCCTTGTCCATAATGCGGACAATAATAGCACTTGTTCTGTTTTTTTGTTTTTTTCGTAGAACGGACATACGGAAGCGGAATGAACATGGGGTAACTTCCATTATTTTGGGTGGACCCATTTAAATGAATGGTTCCACATACAGTCTGCGAAAAAAAAATGGACGGATGCGGATAGAAAATACGTTAGTGTGCATTAGCCAGTTATTTTCTTGTAGATTTTTTTAATTCTGTTTCTTTAACTTCATTACGGGGGTGGCCATCTTGCCTGTACTGTTGTCAGCAGCATTTTGAGATATGCCTTACAGCAGCCACCATGGACCATAGACACAATGAACAGAAAGGGACCTCATTGACTTCAATGGGAATTTTTCTTTCTGCATGCGCTCTGTGAACTCTGCAGAGGTCAGGAAAGAGTAGATATCACATTTTATGCATAGAGAATCTTGTGTTATCTGTATATATATATATATATATATATATATAATCTGTCATTCTAATACTGTCTTTAATTATAAGGAGATGACAGCTATAAAGTGATCTGAACAGACCAAGAGGCGGTGTCTATTAATAGGTTAAAGTTACGTCCACATCTGCTTAATTCCGATATTCTGCTATGGCATAGGAACAGAATACTAGAATTTCCATATCCAGCATATGCCAAAAAAATTGCTATACCTCAATAGATTTAAATGGGGTCCACTGGTCCCGGTGTCCAGCATACCTTAGATATGGAAATTGTTGTATTTGGTTCTGGTAATTTTCTGATGACATATTCCCTTTAAATTGCTTAGGTATAAAATCTTAACAGGGTGCTTTATAAGTCACAATTTAACTTGTATGGATTTGAAGTAGAAAGGTGTGCTTTACCACCAAGTATGTTAAATGTCTGAACAGCACACCTATATGACCTGGTGGTATATCCCATACAAGTCCAAGTAAGAGGATGTATGCCACTGATGAGATTGTGCGCTGAGGAGACCATGCTGTAAGATGCTGAAGACCTATGCCCAGTATAGAAGAGCGGTGTCGATCAGCCCCAGTAGATGGTAACAGACATGACCAGAAAAGGCCAAAAATCCAGTGAGCTGCCAGGGTCTAGTGATAGGGAATTTGACGACACCAAGTTAGTACCACCGGGTCATAAGTAGGTGTACACTGTTGTCTTGTGTGTCAACCCTGGTGGGTCTAGTTGGAGCTGTGGTAGAGAATATCCCAAAGTTGAGGCACCTGAGGATGGGAAAAGTCTTTATTGGTCAGGACTGTATATAGTTAGCAGGGCAGAAATATATTAAAGATGTTTGCCTTGTATTGTTGTTAGATTGTGAAACTGTTATACAATGTTCAAGAATGTGTGCACTTCTTTGGAGTGATTTCCTGTAAATAAAGTTGTTTGATCGCTGTAATTCGAACTTTGCCTCCACCTGCCTTTATTTAATGTGCCATGAAAACAATCTTCATTTGCGATCTTTACATTTGAATGCAGCTACCTGATAAATCTTCTGAACAGAAAAATAACACTAAAATATACATGAATGCAATGACTGATATAGCTGCATTATATAGTAAATATGACAATCTATTTATAATAGTTAAAAGTTAAAATCGGCCCTGTACCTCACATGGATCCAAAGATCTCCTCATTCATTGCTCCAATTTCTGGGTCAGATTTTCCTCAGGCTGGCAGCTCGGGAGGGTATGCCCTTTCTTAGAGGGCATGTTCTTTTTCAGACGATGTGTGTCCTTTCTCAGGGGATGTATCTTTTGTGCTGCAGCTCTCTCTGTGTAACTGTTATAGCTTCTAACAGAAAAGACGGCTGGTGGCAGTTGAATGATGGAACTAAGCATGTGCGTCCACCACAGTAGGTGGACGTGCACATTAGTATGCAGATTAAAGATCAGGGGACACCATTATAATGAAGTAAGGGGAATATCTCACAACTGGAGCATTTTTGTAACAATGTAAATTGGTAACTAGTTTTCTATGTTGAATTATATTGAAATACAATGTAATGTTGGCAACCCCTTTAAGTCATATTCACTCACACCTAATGCAAAACGGTGTCCTTCTCTGTAATGGGTGTAATATGGTCTCTTTCAAAGTTATGTGTTTATATGCATATAACTATGTATGGGCTTTTTTTATATACAGTGGATATAAAAATTCTACACACCCCTGTTAAAATGTCAGGTTTCTGTGATGTAAAAAAATGAGACAAAGATAAATCATTTCAGAACTTTTTCCACCTTTAATGTGACCTATAAACTGTACAACTCAATTGAAAAACAAACTGAAATCTTTAAGGTAGAGGGAAGAAAAAATATAAAAATAAAATAATATGGTTGCATACGTGTGCACACCCTTAAACTAATACTTTTTGGGTATGAGTCTATCAGCATGGCACATTTTGACTTGGCAAGATTTGCCCACATTTCTTTGTAAAAACACTCCAAATCTGTCAGATTGCGAGGGCATCTCCTGTGCACAGCCCTCTTCAGATCACCCCACAGATTTTCTTTCTTTCAAATTTCTGTTTATTAAGCATAATAAATCGAAATATACACTCATAAATAATAAAGGGGCAACATGCCCCAGGATCATAAAGCAGAGAGCATGGCAAAAAAATCATATCATTACAAAGACCTTAATTAAAAAATCTGACGATGAATCACAGATGAATCAAGACATTAGATGAGAAGGAAGAAAAGAAGGGTGACCAAACCTTCTGATTGCATAGAAATAAAGTGAGTAAGGGGGGGGGGCATAGGAACCACCCTAACTCCTTAAGATTTTTCAAGCTATTTGGCTCACGTTAACAAGTATTTATCATGAGACAGCGACTCCCAACTAGACATTTCCTCAAATCTGCAAATCTCATGCACTTTATCCTTCCACATCTGCACAGTTGGGGCCTGCTCAGAGAGCCAATTTAGTGGAATGAGTAATTTGGCAGCCGCTATAAGGTGAGATAGCAAGGAGTGCTTGCTGAGGGGGCAATGGAGATCTGGCAGATTCAGAAGAACAGCAGTGGGTGTTAGGGTCGTGCTGGCTGGACAAATTCTCCTTATTTCACTAGCCACTCCATCCCAAAATGGGCGGATACCAGGGAAAGACCACCAAACATGCAAAGCTGTGCCCTTTTCTGCAGAGCACCTCCAACAATCTGCAGATACCTCAGGGAACATCTTATTTAATAGGTCTGGCGTGCGGTACCATTTAGTTACAATCTTAAAAGCATTTTCTTGTATGGATATGCAATGGGGAAAACCATGTGAGTGGCTAAGGATCCTGTCTACATCAGCATCTGAGAAATGCGTGTTGAGGTCGGATTCCCACTGGGTGATATAGAGAGGTCTTTTATCATCCTTTGGTTCCAGAGTTTTGTTATATATGCATGAGAGTAGTTTGCTTCTAGGGTTAGGGAATAGTGTCATACCAACAGGGAATATACCCCCGAAAAGCTTTGTTTAGATATTCTGTGCAAATTTTACTGAAATGGAGGTAATGCAAGTGAGACCATTTGTGCGTCTTATAAGACATCTTCAATGTCTCTGCGTCTGGGACCTCGTTACCCTTCAGCACGTCCCCCACAGTGACATTACCAAACCCAGACCACAAGTTAAGAACGTCATTATACCCCAAATGTTGGTGATATGGAACTAGGCGAATTGGCGTGAAAGGGGAGAGGCCCATTGGAAGTGACAATTGAGAAGCTAATTTTCTCCACGCCCCATAAACCCCAACAAATGTGGGGTTAGTTGAGTTATCTTCCACAACGGTTGAAGGCGAGGTCTCCCACAATCTGGCCAATTCCGAGGGGTCCCATGAAATGTTGGCTATTTGACAGCCTAGCTTGGGAGAGTAAGGGTTAAGAATTTCCGAATGTAGTCTAATCAGATTGGCCAAGTAGTAGCTTTTAACGTCTGGGAGGCAGAAACCCCCTCTGACAATAGGTTGGGACAGACGACCATAAGATAGCCTAGGTCTAGATTTCTTCCATATAAAAGCTGAAAAGAGTTTTTGAACCTGAGAAAGGTAAATAGTAGGAAGGGAGATCAGCAGGGTCTGGAAGAGGTATAACAGTCTAGGGAGGACATAAGTCCTCAAAAGGTTTTTCCTACCGATCCAGGACAAAAAGGGGATCTTGAGGTTTTCAAATTGTGCCTTAATGTCAGACAACAGAGGGGAGTAATTTAAGCGAAATAGCTGGTTGGGGGAAGGCGTTAAATTGACACCAAGGTATTTGATGTGGGATGCGGACCATTGAAAGGGAAAGGAGTTGGATAGACTGGCCATGGTGATCCGAGGTAAATTAATACCCATGGCTGAGCATTTAGATAGATTGATTTTAAAATTAGATATATGACCAAATTTATCTAACAATTTCAATACCTCAGGGAAAGCAGTGACCGGGTCTGACATAATTGGCAACATGTCATCTGCAAAGGCCGCCACGGTATGATAAGTGGAGCCAACTTTAAACCCTTTGATGTCGCTCTGTCTAATTTTCTGAATAAGGGTCTCCAGGCAAAGTATGAAAAGGGAAGGGGACAATGGGCACCCCTGGCGAATACCGTTGGAAATGGCAAAATAAGGGGATAAAATACCATTGACCCTCACTCGGGCATGGGGGCCGAGTACAAGGACTTCACTGCACCCACAAATTTAGGATGGAAACCAAACCTGGAAAGAGTGGCTTCCATAAATCTCCAGTCCACTCTATCAAACGCCTTCTCGGCATCCGTGCTCAATAGAGTCAGGCTATTCTTGGATCGCAGAGCATGTTGAATTAGCATCTGAACTCTAAATTTGCTGTCCCTGCACTCACGTCCCCCAACAAAGCCAGACTGGTCAGGAGAAATAAGGGTTTTTAAAAAAAGGGGCAATTCTGTAGGCCAACAATTTGGCCCAGAGTTTTATATCGGCGTTTAAAAGGGATATAGGCCTGTAACTAGATGGGATTTCTGGGTCTTTGTTAGGTTTTGGGAGGACCACAATGTGAACCTCTAGTGCCTGCTTTGCTGGAGAAGAACCATCTAGCAAGGAGTTAAAATAAGACACCAGGTGGGGGCCAAGTACATGGAAAAATTTCTTGTAGTACGCAATTGGTAGGCCATCAGGGCCGGGGCTTTTACCCGAGGGAGTGAAGCTAAAGATTTTTTGAACCTCTGAAAGGGAGGCGGGGGAGGTCAGGGATTCGCTGTCGGCTAGGGATAATGTTGGTAAGTTAAGTGAAGATAAGAAAGTATTGGTGAGGGTATTCCTGTCCTGGATGGCATTAGGGGACTCTTTCCCACGCAAATTGTATAGGGCAGAGTAGTATGAGTTAAAATTTTGGGCTATGCTTGGGGTGTCTGATACTGACATATTCTTATTACCACGCATTTTAGTAATATAGGATTGATCACTTCTCTTTTTGATTTGGGCCGACATTAATCTATTCCTTCTATTCCCATGTGTGTACTGCCGGTGTCGTAGCCTTAACTTTCAGAAGATCCTTTAGCTCTTTCCTTAGAACTAACAGAGACTCTAAATCAGCTTCTGACATAGACCTTTTATGTGCCTGTTCAAGAGATGAGATCTCGGAAAGGAGGAAATTTAGGCGACTATCGCGTTTCTTTTTTAGGAAGGAACCCAATGCTATGAACTCACCACGCACAACAGCTTTATGAGCCTCCCAGAGAGAAGCTGGAGAAGTCCCAGACAGATCATTAAGAGTAGAGTTGAGCGAACACCTGGATGTTCGGGTTCGAGAAGTTCGGCCGAACATCCCGGAAATGTTCGGGTTCGGGATCCGAACCCGATCCGAACTTCGTCCCGAACCCGAACCCCATTGAAGTCAATGGGGACCCGAACTTTTCGGCACTAAAAAGGCTGTAAAACAGCCCAGGAAAGAGCTAGAGGGCTGCAAAAGGCAGCAACATGTAGGTAAATCCCCTGCAAACAAATGTGGATAGGGAAATGAATTAAAATAAAAATTAAATAAATAAAAATTAACCAAAATCAATTGGAGAGAGGTTCCATAGCAGAGAATCTGGCTTCCCGTCACCCACCACTGGAACAGTCCATTCTCAGATATTTAGGCCCCGGCACCCAGGCAGAGGAGAGAGGTCCCGTAACAGAGAATCTGTCTTCATGTCAGCAGAGAATTAGTCTGCATGTCATAGCAGAGAATGAGGCTTCACGTCAGCCACCACTGCAACAGTCCATTGGCATATATTTAGGCCCAGCACCCAGGCAGAGGAGGGAGGTCCCGTAACAGAGAATCTGTCTTCATGTCAGCAGAGAATTAGTCTGCATGTCATAGCAGAGAATGAGGCTTCACGTCAGCCACCACTGCAACAGTCCATTGGCATATATTTAGGCCCAGCACACACACAGGCAGAGGAGAGAGGTCCCGTAACAGAGAATCTGGCTTCATGTCAGCAGAGAATCAGTCTGCATGTCATAGCAGAGAATGAGGCTTCACGTCAGCCACCACTGCAACAGTCCATTGGCATATATTTAGGCCCAGCACACACACAGGCAGAGGAGAGAGGTCCCGTAACAGAGAATCTGGCTTCATGTCAGCAGAGAATCAGTCTGCATGTCATAGCAGAGAATGAGGCTTCACGTCAGCCACCACTGCAACAGTCCATTGGCATATATTTAGGCCCAGCACCCAGGCAGAGGAGGGAGGTCCCGTAACAGAGAATCTGTCTTCATGTCAGCAGAGAATTAGTCTGCATGTCATAGCAGAGAATGAGGCTTCACGTCAGCCACCACTGGAACAGTCCATTCTCAGATATTTAGGCCCCGGCACCCAGGCAGAGGAGAGAGGTCCCGTAACAGAGAATCTGTCTTCATGTCAGCAGAGAATTAGTCTGCATGTCATAGCAGAGAATGAGGCTTCACGTCAGCCACCACTGCAACAGTCCATTGGCATATATTTAGGCCCAGCACCCAGGCAGAGGAGAGAGGTCCCGTAACAGACAATCTGGCTTCATGTCAGCAGAGAATCAGTCTGCATGTCATAGCAGAGAATCAGGCTTCACGTCACCCACCACTGCAACAGTCCATTGTCATAAATTTAGGCCCAGCACTAGTGTTGAGCGGCATGTCCCATATTCGAATTCGCGAAATTTTGTGAATATTCGAAAGAATATTCGTAAAATATTCGCGATTATTCAAATTCGTTATTATTTCGCATATGCGATAATTCGAATTATCGCATAATACATATGCTATGCAAAATTCACATGTGCGCTAATGAAATCGCCTTACGAAGATTCGCAACTCAATTCAATCACTAATGTATGAATGCAATGCCCTTTGCCTCTGTTCTGGGACAAGTGTAGATATTCGCATGTGCGCTAATAAAATCGCCTTACGAAGATTCGCACCTCAATCACTTTCTAGGGAATGTGAGACTTTTGGGAATCAATCGAGATACAGTGGGGGGTGATGACAGTAGTTGACAGAGTACAGATCAATGTAATCTGTAAGGTGGAAAGTAAAATAAAAAATACGAATATTCGTAAATCGAATTTTACGAAGTTCTACGTATTCGCGAATATGGTGCTATACTATATGAATGCACAGGCCTTTGCCTCTCTGTTCTGGGGACAAGTGTAGATATTTGCATTTGCGTTAATAAAATCGCCTTACGAAGATTCGCAGCTCAATTCAATCACTAATGTATGAATGCAAAGCCCTTTGCCTCTGTTCTGGGACAAGTGTAGATATTCGCATGTGCGCTAATAAAATCGCCTTACGAAGATTCGCAACTCAATTCACTAATGTATGAATGCAAAGCCCTTTGCCTCTGTTCTGGGACGTGCCGATATTCGCATGTGCGCTAATAAAATCGCCTTACGAAGATTCGCGCCTCAATCACTTTCTAGGCAATGTGAGTAAGATCTGAGCTGTTGGACCTTTGGGAAACAATCAATTATATGTGTACTGTAATTTTGTGGGGGGGGGGGGGGAAACAAAAAACGAATATTCGTTTTTACGAATATATAGCACTATATTCGAAATATTCGCGAAATCGCGAAGTTGCGATATTCGCGAAAAAAATTTGCTTTTCGAATATTCGCGCTCAACACTACCCAGCACCCAGGCAGAGGAGAGAGGTCCCGTAACAGAGAATCTGGCTTCATGTCAGCAGAGAATCAGTCTTCATATCATAGCAGAGAATCAGGCTTCACGTCACCCACCACTGCAACAGTCAATTGTCATAAATTTAGGCCCAGCACCCAGGCAGAGGAGAGAGCTCCCGTAACAGAGGATCTGGCTTCATGTCAGCAGAGAATCAGTCTGCATGTCATAGCAGAGAATGAGGCTTCACGTCACCCACCACTGCAACAGTCCATTGGCATATATTTAGGCCTAGCACACAGGCAGAGCAGAGAGGTCCCGTAACAGACAATCTGGCTTCATGACAGCAGAGAATCAGTCTGCATGTCATAGCAGAGAATCAGGCTTCACGTCAGCCACCACTGCAACAGTCCATTGTCATAAATTTAGGCCCAGCACCCAGGCAGAGGAGAGAGGTCCCGTAACAGAGAATCTGGCTTCATGTCAGCAGAGAATCAGTCTTCATATCATAGCAGAGAATCAGGCTTCACGTCACCCACCACTGCAACAGTCAATTGTCATAAATTTAGGCCCAGCACCCAGGCAGAGGAGAGAGCTCCCGTAACAGAGGATCTGGCTTCATGTCAGCAGAGAATCAGTCTGCATGTCATAGCAGAGAATGAGGCTTCACGTCACCCACCACTGCAACAGTCCATTGGCATATATTTAGGCCTAGCACACAGGCAGAGGAGAGGTTCATTCAACTTTGGGTAGCCTCGCAATATAATGGTAAAATGAAAATAAAAATAGGATTGAATGAGGAAGTGCCCTGGAGTCCAATAATATATGGTTATGGGGAGGTAGTTAATGTCTAATCTGGACAAGGGACGGACAGGTCCTGTGGGATCCATGCCTGGTTCATTTTTATGAACGTCAGCTTGTCCACATTGGCTGTAGACAGGCGGCTGCGTTTGTCTGTAATGACGCCCCCTGCCGTGCTGAATACACGTTCAGACAAAACGCTGGCTGCCGGGCAGGCCAGCACCTCCAAGGCATAAAAGGCTAGCTCTGGCCACGTGGACAATTTAGAGACCCAGAAGTTGAATGGGGCCGAACCATCAGTCAGTACGTGGAGGGGTGTGCACACGTACTGTTCCACCATGTTAGTGAAATGTTGCCTCCTGCTAACACGTTGCGTATCAGGTGGTGGTGCAGTTAGCTGTGGCGTGTTGACAAAAGTTTTCCACATCTCTGCCATGCTAACCCTGCCCTCAGAGGAGCTGGCCGTGACACAGCTGCCTTGGCGACCTCTTGCTCCTCCTCTGCCTTGGCCTTGGGCTTCCACTTGTTCCCCTGTGACATTTGGGAATGCTCTCAGTAGCGTGTCTACCAACGTGCGCTTGTACTCGCGCATCTTCCTATCACGCTCCAGTGCAGGAAGTAAGGTGGGCACATTGTCTTTGTAGCGTGGATCCAGCAGGGTGGCAACCCAGTAGTCCGCACAGGTTAAAATGTGGGCAACTCTGCTGTCGTTGCGCAGGCACTGCAGCATGTAGTCGCTCATGTGTGCCAGGCTGCCCAGGGATAAGGACAAGCTGTCCTCTGTGGGAGGCGTATCGTCATCGTCCTGCCTTTCCCCCCAGCCACGCACCAGTGATGGACCCGAGCTGCGTTGGGTGCCACCCCGCTGTGACCATGCTTCATCCTCATCCTCCTCCACCTCCTCCTCATCCTCGTCCTCCTCGTCCTCCAGTAGTGGGCCCTGGCTGGCCACATTTGTACCTGGCCTCTGCTGTTGCCAAAAACCTCCCTCTGAGTCACTTCGAAGAGACTGGCCTGAAAGTGCTAAAAATGACCCCTCTTCCTCCTCCTCCTCCTCCTCCTCCTGGGCCACCTCCTCTTCCATCATCGCCCTAAGTGTTTTCTCAAGGAGACATAGAAGTGGTATTGTAACGCTGATAACGGTGTCATCGCCACTGGCCATGTTGGTGGAGTACTCGAAACAGCGCAACAGGGCACACAGGTCTCGCATGGAGGCCCAGTCATTGGTGGTGAAGTGGTGCTGTTCTGTAGTGCGACTGACCCGTGCGTGCTGCAGCTGAAACTCCACTATGGCCTGCTGCTGCTCGCACAGTCTGTCCAGCATGTGCAAGGTGGAGTTCCACCTGGTGGGCACGTCGCATATGAGGCGGTGAGCGGGAAGGCCGAAGTTACGCTGTAGCGCAGACAGGCGAGCAGCAGCAGGATGTGAACGCCGGAAGCGCGAACAGACGGCCCGCACTTTATGCAGCAGCTCTGACATGTCGGGGTAGTTGTGAATGAACTTCTGCACCACCAAATTCAGCACATGCGCCAAGCAAGGGATGTGCGTCAAATTGGCTAGTCCCAGAGCTGCAACGAGATTTCGCCCATTATCACACACCACCAGGCCGGGCTTGAGGCTCACCGGCAGCAACCACTCGTCGGTCTGTTGTTCTATACCCCGCCACAACTCCTGTGCGGTGTGGGGCCTGTCCCCCAAACATATGAGTTTCAGAATGGCCTGCTGACGTTTACCCCGGGCTGTGCTGAAGTTGGTGGTGAAGGTGTGTGGCTGACTGGATGAGCAGGTGGAAGAAGAGGAGGAGGAAGCCGAGAAGGAGGAGGTGGCAACAGGAGGCAAAGAATGTTGCCCTGCGATCCTTGGCGGCGGAAGGACGTGCGCCAAACAGCTCTCCGCCTGGGGCCCAGCTGCCACTACATTTACCCAGTGTGCAGTTAGGGAGATATAGCGTCCCTGGCCGTGCTTACTGGTCCACGTATCTGTGGTTAGGTGGACCTTGCTACAGATGGCGTTGCGCAGTGCACACTTGATTTTATCGGATACTTGGTTGTGCAGGGAAGGCACGGCTCTCTTGGAGAAGTAGTGCCGGCTGGGAACAACATACTGTGGGACAGCAAGCGACATGAGCTGTTTGAAGCTGTCTGTGTCCACCAGCCTAAATGACAGCATTTCATAGGCCAGTAGTTTAGAAATGCTGGCATTCAGGGCCAGGGATCGAGGGTGGCTAGGTGGGAATTTACGCTTTCTATCAAATGTTTGTGAGATGGAGAGCTGAACGCTGGCGTGTGACATGGTTGAGACGCTTGGTGACGGAGGTGGTGGTGGTGGTGTTGGTGGTACATCCCCTGTTTGCTGGGCGGCAGGTGCCAACGTTCCTCCAGAGGCGGAGGAAGAGGCCGAGGCGGCAGCAGCAGAATAGGCCGAGGCGGCAGCAGCAGAAGAGGTAGCAGGGGGAGCCTGAGTGACTTCCTTGGTTTTAAGGTGTTTACTCCACTGCAGTTCATGCTTTGCATGCAGGTGCCTGGTCATGCAGGTTGTGCTCAGGTTCAGAACGTTAATGCCTCGCTTCAGGCTCTGATGGCACAGCGTGCAAACCACTCGGGTCTTGTCGTCAGCACATTGTTTGAAGAAGTGCCATGCCAGGGAACTCCTTGAAGCTGCCTTTGGGGTGCTCGGTCCCAGATGGCGGCGGTCAGTAGCAGGCGGAGTCTCTTGGCGGCGGGTGTTCTGCTTTTGCCCACTGCTCCCTCTTTTGCTACGCTGTTGGCTCGGTCTCACCACTGCCTCTTCCTCCGAACTGTGAAAGTCAGTGGCACGACCTTCATTCCATGTGGGGTCTAGGACCTCATCGTCCCCTGCATCGTCTTCCACCCAGTCTTGATCCCTGACCTCCTGTTCAGTCTGCACACTGCAGAAAGACGCAGCAGTTGGCACCTGTGTTTCGTCATCATCAGAGACATGCTGAGGTGGTATTCCCATGTCCTCATCATCAGGAAACATAAGTGGTTGTGCGTCAGTGCATTCTATGTCTTTCACCGCTGGGGAAGGGCTAGGTGGATGCCCTTGGGAAACCCTGCCAGCGGAGTCTTCAAACAGCATAAGAGACTGCTGCATAACTTGAGGCTGAGACAGTTTCCCTGGTATGCATGGGGGTGATGTGACAGACTGATGGGGTTGGTTTTCAGGCGCCATCTGTGCGCTTTCTGCAGAAGACTGGGTGGGAGATAATGTGAACGTGCTGGATCCACTGTCGGCCACCCAATTGACTAATGCCTGTACCTGCTCAGGCCTTACCATCCTTAGAACGGCATTGGGCCCCACCATATATCGCTGTAAATTCTGGCGGCTACTGGGACCTGAGGTAGTTGGTACACTAGGACGTGTGGATGTGGCAGAACGGCCACGTCCTCTCCCAGCACCAGAGGGTCCACTAACACCACCACGACCATGTCCACGTCCGCGTCCCTTACTAGATGTTTTTCTCATTGTTATGGTTCACCACAACAACAAATATATTATTTGGCCCAATGTATTGTATTCAAATTCAGCGGGATATAAATTTGAGGCCTAGTATTTAGGCGCTGGGTGACCGGTATGGATTTAGTGACAGAATTAGACTTGGAAATGCACAGAAGCGTGTGTGTGTGAAGTTATTCTGAATGACCCAATGTGCACCTTGAATATTATATACCCTTTTAGGGATAGATTTCAAATAGCTCTGATATAGCAGAAACCACTAAATTATGAAATTGCTAAATTGGGAATTGTACTTCAACCCAGAACAAAAAATGTGCTTTGACGGACACTAAATATCTTGCCCAGCAACAACAGTACAACGGTGGGTAACGAGAGATTTAGAGGGAATTAAATTTGAGGCCTAGTATTTAGGCGCTGGGTCACCGGTATGGATTTAGTGACAGAATTAGACTTGGAAATACACAGTAGCGGGTGTGTGTGAAGTTATTCTGAATGACCCTATGTGCACCTTCAATATTATATACCCTTTTAGGGATAGATTTCAAATAGCTCTGATATAGCAGAAACCACTAAATTATGAAATTGCTAAATTGGGAATTGTACTTCAACCCAGAACAAAAAATGTGCTTTGACGGACACTAAATATCTTGCCCAGCAACAACAGTACAGCGGTGGGTAACGAGAGATTTAGAGGGAATTAAATTTGAGGCCTAGTATTTAGGCGCTGGGTCACCGGTATGGATTTAGTGACAGAATTAGACTTGGAAATACACAGTAGCGGGTGTGTGTGAAGTTATTCTGAATGACCCTATGTGCACCTTCAATATTATATACCCTTTTAGGGATAGATTTCAAATAGCTCTGATATAGCAGAAACCACTAAATTATGAAATTGCTAAATTGGGAATTGTACTTCAACCCAGAACAAAAATGTGCTTTGACGGACACTAAATATCTTGCCCAGCAACAACAGTACAACGGTGGGTAACGAGAGATTTAGAGGGAATTAAATTTGAGGCCTAGTATTTAGGCGCTGGGTCACCGGTATGGATTTAGTGACAGAATTAGACTTGGAAATACACAGTAGCGGGTGTGTGTGAAGTTATTCTGAATGACCCTATGTGCACCTTCAATATTATATACCCTTTTAGGGATAGATTTCAAATAGCTCTGATATAGCAGAAACCACTAAATTATGAAATTGCTAAATTGGGAATTGTACTTCAACCCAGAACAAAAAATGTGCTTTGACGGACACTAAATATCTTGCCCAGCAACAACAGTACAGCGGTGGGTAACGAGAGATTTAGAGGGAATTAAATTTGAGGCCTAGTATTTAGGCGCTGGGTCACCGGTATGGATTTAGTGACAGAATTAGACTTGGAAATACACAGTAAGCGGTGTGTGTGAAGTTATTCTGAATGACCCTAATGTGCACCTTCAATATTATATACCCTTTTTGGGATAGATTTCAAATAGCTCTGATATAGCAGGAACCACTAAATTATGAAATTGCTAAATTGGGAATTGTACTTCAACCCAGAACAAAAAATGTGCTTTGACGGGCACTAAATAACTTTCCCAGCTACAACAGGACAACGGTAACGAGAGATTTAGAGGGATTTAAATTTGAGGCCTAGTATTTAGGCGCTGGGTGACAGGTATGGGTTTAGTGACAGAATTAGACTTGGAAATACACAGTAGCGGGTGTGTGTGAAGTTATTCTGAATGACCCTATGTGCACCTTCAATATTATATACCCTTTTAGGGATAGATTTCAAATAGCTCTGATATAGCAGAAACCACTAAATTATGAAATTGCTAAATTGGGAATTGTACTTCAACCCAGAACAAAAAATGTGCTTTGACGGACACTAAATATCTTGCCCAGCAACAACAGTACAGCGGTGGGTAACGAGAGATTTAGAGGGAATTAAATTTGAGGCCTAGTATTTAGGCGCTGGGTCACCGGTATGGATTTAGTGACAGAATTAGACTTGGAAATGCACAGAAGCGTGTGTGTGAAGTTATTCTGAATGACCCAATGTGCACCTTCAATATTATATACCCTTT
The DNA here is from genome assembly GCF_014858855.1 of Bufo gargarizans. NCBI lineage: Eukaryota > Metazoa > Chordata > Amphibia > Anura > Bufonidae > Bufo > Bufo gargarizans. The sequence continues at coordinate 79,680,519 of NC_058088.1, read as the reverse complement.
TTGGGATAGATTTCAAATAGCTCTGATATAGCAGGAACCACTAAATTATGAAATTGCTAAATTGGGAATTGTACTTCAACCCAGAACAAAAAATGTGCTTTGACGGGCACTAAATAACTTTCCCAGCTACAACAGGACAACGGTAACGAGAGATTTAGAGGGATTTAAATTTGAGGCCTAGTATTTAGGCGCTGGGTGACAGGTATGGGTTTAGTGACAGAATTAGACTTGGAAATACACAGTAGCGGGTGTGTGTGAAGTTATTCTGAATGACCCTATGTGCACCTTCAATATTATATACCCTTTTAGGGATAGATTTCAAATAGCTCTGATATAGCAGAAACCACTAAATTATGAAATTGCTAAATTGGGAATTGTACTTCAACCCAGAACAAAAAATGTGCTTTGACGGACACTAAATATCTTGCCCAGCAACAACAGTACAGCGGTGGGTAACGAGAGATTTAGAGGGAATTAAATTTGAGGCCTAGTATTTAGGCGCTGGGTCACCGGTATGGATTTAGTGACAGAATTAGACTTGGAAATACACAGTAGCGGGTGTGTGTGAAGTTATTCTGAATGACCCTATGTGCACCTTCAATATTATATACCCTTTTTGGGATAGATTTCAAATAGCTCTGATATAGCAGGAACCACTAAATTATGAAATTGCTAAATTGGGAATTGTACTTCAACCCAGAACAAAAAATGTGCTTTGACGGGCACTAAATAACTTTCCCAGCTACAACAGGACAACGGTAACGAGAGATTTAGAGGGATTTAAATTTGAGGCCTAGTATTTAGGCGCTGGGTGACAGGTATGGGTTTAGTGACAGAATTAGACTTGGAAATACACAGTAGCGGGTGTGTGTGAAGTTATTCTGAATGACCCTATGTGCACCTTCAATATTATATACCCTTTTTGGGATAGATTTCAAATAGCTCTGATATAGCAGAAACCACTAAATTATGAAATTGCTAAATTGGGAATTGTACTTCAACCCAGAACAAAAAATGTGCTTTGACGGGCACTAAATAACTTTCCCAGCTACAACAGGACAACGGTAACGAGAGATTTAGAGGGATTAAATTTGAGGCCTAGTATTTAGGCGCTGGGTGACAGGTATGGGTTTAGTGACAGAATTAGACTTGGAAATACACAGTAGCGGGTGTGTGTGAAGTTATTCTGAATGACCCTATGTGCACCTTCAATATTATATACCCTTTTTGGGATAGATTTCAAATAGCTCTGATATAGCAGAAACCACTAAATTATGAAATTGCTAAATTGGGAATTGTACTTCAACCCAGAACAAAAAATGTGCTTTGACGGACACTAAATATCTTGCCCAGCAACAACAGTACAGCGGTGGGTAACGAGAGATTTAGAGGGAATTAAATTTGAGGCCTAGTATTTAGGCGCTGGGTCACCGGTATGGATTTAGTGACAGAATTAGACTTGGAAATACACAGTAGCGGGTGTGTGTGAAGTTACTCTGAATGACCCTATGTGCACCTTCAATATTATATACCCTTTTTGGGATAGATTTCAAAGAGCTCTGATATAGCAGGAACCACTAAATTATGAAATTGCTAAATTGGGAATTGTATTTCAACCCAGAACAAGAAATGTGCTTGAACGGACACTAAATAACTCGCCCAGCTACAGCACTAGGGACAGATTTAGCTGGATATAAATTTGAGGCCTAGTATTTAGGCGCTGGGTGACAGGTATGGGTTTAGTGACAGAATTAGACTTGGAAATACACAGTAGCGGGTGTGTGTGAAGTTATTCTGAATGACCCTATGTGCACCTTCAATATTATATACCCTTTTAGGGATAGATTTCAAATAGCTCTGATATAGCAGAAACCACTAAATTATGAAATTGCTAAATTGGGAATTGTACTTCAACCCAGAACAAAAAATGTGCTTTGACGGACACTAAATATCTTGCCCAGCAACAACAGTACAGCGGTGGGTAACGAGAGATTTAGAGGGAATTAAATTTGAGGCCTAGTATTTAGGCGCTGGGTCACCGGTATGGATTTAGTGACAGAATTAGACTTGGAAATACACAGTAGCGGGTGTGTGTGAAGTTATTCTGAATGACCCTATGTGCACCTTCAATATTATATACCCTTTTTGGGATAGATTTCAAATAGCTCTGATATAGCAGGAACCACTAAATTATGAAATTGCTAAATTGGGAATTGTACTTCAACCCAGAACAAAAAATGTGCTTTGACGGGCACTAAATAACTTTCCCAGCTACAACAGGACAACGGTAACGAGAGATTTAGAGGGATTTAAATTTGAGGCCTAGTATTTAGGCGCTGGGTGACAGGTATGGGTTTAGTGACAGAATTAGACTTGGAAATACACAGTAGCGGGTGTGTGTGAAGTTATTCTGAATGACCCTATGTGCACCTTCAATATTATATACCCTTTTTGGGATAGATTTCAAATAGCTCTGATATAGCAGAAACCACTAAATTATGAAATTGCTAAATTGGGAATTGTACTTCAACCCAGAACAAAAAATGTGCTTTGACGGACACTAAATATCTTGCCCAGCAACAACAGTACAGCGGTGGGTAACGAGAGATTTAGAGGGAATTAAATTTGAGGCCTAGTATTTAGGCGCTGGGTCACCGGTATGGATTTAGTGACAGAATTAGACTTGGAAATACACAGTAGCGGGTGTGTGTGAAGTTACTCTGAATGACCCTATGTGCACCTTCAATATTATATACCCTTTTTGGGATAGATTTCAAAGAGCTCTGATATAGCAGGAACCACTAAATTATGAAATTGCTAAATTGGGAATTGTATTTCAACCCAGAACAAGAAATGTGCTTGAACGGACACTAAATAACTCGCCCAGCTACAGCACTAGGGACAGATTTAGCTGGATATAAATTTGAGGCCTAGTATTTAGGCGCTGGGTGACCGGTATGGATTTAGTGACAGAATTAGACTGGGATATGGCCAAAAAATGAACAGACTATTGCTGGTTAAATGCACTTGGTGTGACAGCTTCACCCTGATGTAGGCTTTAGCCAAAAAACAACCACACCATTGAGGGTTAAATGCACTTGGTGACAGGCGCAGCTTGCCCCTGATTTTGTATATGGCCAAAAAATGAACAGACTATTGCTGGTTAAATGCACTTGGTGTGACAGCTTCACCCTGATGTAGGCTTTAGCCAAAAAACAACCACACCATTGAGGGTTAAATGCACTTGGTGACAGGCGCAGCTTGCCCCTGATTTTGTATATGGCCAAAAAATGAACAGACTATTGCTGGTTAAATGCACTTGGTGTGACAGCTTCACCCTGATGTAGGCTTTAGCCAAAAAACAACCACACCATTGAGGGTTAAATGCACTTGGTGACAGGCGCAGCTTGCCCCTGATTTTGTATATGGCCAAAAAATGAACAGACTATTGCTGGTTAAATGCACTTGGTGTCACAGCTTCACCCTGATGTAGGCTTTAGCCAAAAAACAACCACACCATTGAGGGTTAAATGCACTTGGTCGCAGCTTGTGCTGGCGCACCACAAGACACAAAATGGCCGCCGATCACCCCAGAAAAATGAGACTGACAAACGGTCTGTGCAGCCTAAAAACAGTGAGCAATTGAGGATCAGCAGCTCAATGATCCACAGCTGCAGATCGATCAGTTAATCAAGTCCTTTGGAGGAGTTAATCTGCCTAATCTCGCCCTACTGTCGCAGCCGCAACCTCTCCCTACGCTAATCAGAGCAGAGTGACGGGCGGCGCTATGTGACTCCAGCTTAAATAGAGGCTGGGTCACATGGTGCTCTGGCCAATCACAGCCATGCCAATAGTAGGCATGGCTGTGATGGCCTCTTGGGGCAAGTAGTATGACGCTTGTTGATTGGCTGCTTTGCAGCCTTTCAAAAAGCGCCAAGAAAGCGTCACAAAAGCGCGAAGAAAGCGACGAACACCGAACCCGAACCCGGACTTTTACGAAAATGTCCGGGTTCGGGTCCGTGTCACGGACACCCCAAAATTCGGTACGAACCCGAACTATACAGTTCGGGTTCGCTCATCCCTAATTAAGAGTGAAATAATCTGCCAGCTTTTTCCCAAATGAGTCAGTGTCAGCCTGAGTGTTCAGAAGTGTAGGATTTAGGGACCAAACCCACTCCCTGCCAGAAGCCCCAGACCGGAGAGTGGTCCGAGATCGTGATATTGTGTATTTTAGCTCCACTAACCCGAGGCAGCAACCTGTCAGAGATGAATAAATAATCAAGGCGTTGATAAGATTTATGGGGGTGTAAGTAGTAGGAGTACTCTTTTTTTGTCAGCATGCATGGATCTCCACACATCACACAGGCCCATATTCCTAAGATTACTGAGTATCCCCTTCAGCACCCCAGCGGAGACCGCGGACCTGCGAGTGGAGGCATCCAAAAGGGGGTTCAATGTTAAGTTAAAATTCCCGCCTATGATTAACATACCTGAGGTGAAAATGGAAATCTTACGTAAAATCCTGGTTAGCCATTTAGAAGTATTGTTATTAGGAGCATATAGGTTACACAAGGTGACCTCCACACTGCCCAAAGTGCCCTTTAAGAGTAGAAGCCAGCAGAAATTAGGCCGGAATGAACGAGTCACGGACGGACAAATTCAACAGGCAGGATTAGAATGAAAAACGGGCACGATACAGTGCCACATTCAGAAAAGGATGACTACTCAGAACCAAATCAATCATTAGTGTCCATCCTTGAAGGGCCGCCGTTTCTTCTATTCTTCTGCTTTTTAACCGTGGACCATTTCGACGGGGCCTGCAACGGGGGTAAGTCCTCCTTCAGTGGAACCGGCATCCAAGAAGACAGGGCCATAGGCTCCAGGTTAAGTGGCTCCCAAATCTGCCCTAGGTCCTCTGGCGTGCGAATAGTGAAGCGCTTATTCCCATGGGTGATGAGGAGGCCAAAGGGAAATAGCCAACGGTATGCAATTTCAGAGGAGCGCAAGATATCTGTGAGGGGTTTCAATAGCCGCCTTTTCTGCAAAGTAGAGGAGGCAGTGTCCTGATAGATCTGAACTTTAGAGCCCATAAGCTGAATTTCTCCCATAGATCTGGCTCGTTTTAGGACAGCTTCGGTGTCTCTGAAGCTTAACAGCCCGCATATAACGTCTCTGGGGTTATCAGAAGGCGAAGGTTTTGACCGCAGGGCCCTATGCACTCTCTCCACCACCACTTTGCTAGCCCTATCAGGGCCGAGTAAAAGCTTAAAAAGGGACTCCGTGTCTGCAGCTTCAGAAAGGTTCCTGATTCTCAGGTTTTTCCTTCGGCTCCTATTCTCCCGATCTTCCAGGAGCAGAAGGGAGCTATTTATTGCCATGCGGTGGGAGTCTAGAGTGACCCTAACTGCAGCATTAAAAGTTTACAATGCATCCTGATTTTGTTCCAGGGTCTCCACTCTTTCTCCAATATGGCGGACCTCCGTCTTAATGACCGTTAGGTCAGCAGCTATAGGGGCCAGAGCCCTTGACAGAGCCTTGTCCAGGTAGCTCCTGGTGAGGGTGGCAGGATCGCTCACCTCTGGTTGCGAGGAGGAGAATTCCGCTGCAACGTCGGCGTCTGGCATCGGAGAGTCAGGTTGAGGGAGCGCTGTATCCTTCAGCCGAGGCGCCATCTTAGAAGCGCGCCCGGCCTGCTGCAGAGGTTGGCGGCTGACAAACTTTTCCATATTCTGCTAAGGTTGAGAGCCCTCCAAGGTAGATGCCGTGTTGCCCAGTGAGTTCTTCGGCTGGATTTTCACCATTCCGGAGGGTTAGTGTGCTGAAAAAGAGGCTTAATAGAGGCTTGGTGGCGGGAGCTTTACTCTCTAGCTTCCACCATCCAGCGCGATCAGGCTCCGCCCCCACCCCACAGATTTTCAATCGGATTCAGGTCTGGGTTCTGGCTGGGCCATTCCAAAACTTTAATCTTCTTCTGGTGAAGCCATTCCTTTGTTGATTTGGATGTATGCTGTGGGTCGTTGTCATGCTGAAAGATGAAGTTCCTCTTCATGTTCAGCTTTCTAGCCGAAGCCTGAAGGTTTTGTGCCAATATTGACTGGCATTTGGAGCTGTTCATAATTCCCTCTAGCTTAACTAAGGTCCCAGTTCCCGCTGAAGAAAAACAGCCCCAAAGCATTATGCTGCCACCACCATGCTTCACTATGGGTATGGTGTTCTTTTGGTGATGTGCAGTGTTGTTTTTGCGCCAAACATATCTTTTGGAATTATGGCCAAAAAGTTCAACCTTGGTTTCATCAGACCATAACACCTTTTCCCACATGCTTTTAGGAGACTTCAGATGTGTTTTTGTAAAATGTAGCCTGGCTTGGATGTTTTTCTTTGTAAGAAAAAGCTTTAGTTTTGCCACTCCACCCCATAGCCCAGACATATGAAGAATACGTGAGATTGTTGTCACATGTACCACACAGCCAGTACTTGCCAGATATTCCTGCAGCTCCTTTAATGTTGCTGTAGGCCTCTTGGTAGCCTCCCAGACCAGTTTTCTTCTCGTCTTTTCA